>NC_054486.1:10948565-11101065 GCF_017639515.1 Carcharodon carcharias
ACATACACACTCTCTCACACACACACAGACATATATACACACTCTCTCAAACACATACACACACAGACATATATACACACTCTCTCACACACATACACACACACAGACATATATACACACTCTCTCACACACACACAGACATATATACACACTCTCTCACACACATACACACACACAGATATATATACAGACTCTTTCACACACATACACACACAGAGACATTTATACACACTCTTTCACACACATACACACACAGAGACATATATACATGCTCTCTCACACACACACACACAGACCCACACAGACATACATACACACTCTCTCTCACTCTCTCTCTCACACACACACAGACATATATACACACTCTCTCACACACACACAGACACACAGACATATAAACACACTCTCTCTCACACACACAGAGAGACATATATACACACTCTCTCTCACACACACATACACACACACAGACATATATACACACTGTCTCACACACATACACACACAGAGACATATATACACACTCTTTCACACACATACACACACAGAGACATATATACACACTCTCTCACACACACACAGACATATATACACACTCTCTCACACACACACAGACACACAGACATATATACACATTCTCTCTCTCACACACACAGAGACATATATACACACTCTCACACATACACACATGGACATATATACACACTCTCTCACACACACACATACACACACACAGACATATATACACACTGTCTCACACACATACACACACAGAGACATATATACACACTCTCTCACACACATACACACACAGAGACATATATACACACTCTCTCACACACATACAGACATATATACACACTCTCTCACACACACAGACATATATACACACACTCTCACACACATACACATACAGACATATATACACACTCTCTCACACACATACACACACAGACATATATACACACTCTCTCACACACATACACACACAGACATATATACACACTCTCTCACACACATACACATACACAGACATATATACACACTCTCTCACACACACACAGACATATATACACACTCTCTCATAAACACACAGACATATATACACACTCTCTCACATACACACAGACATATATACACACTCTCTCACACGCATACACACACACAGACATATATACACACTCTCTCACACGCATACACACACACAGGCATATATATACACACTCTCTCACACACATACACAGACACACACAGACATACATACACACTCTCTCTCTCACACTCTCTCTCTCACACACACACAGACACACAGACATATATACACACTCTCTCTCTCACACACATACACACACTGACATATATACACACTCTCTCACACACATACACAAACACAGACATATATACACACTCTCTCACACACATACACACATACGCACACACACATATATACACGCTCTCTCACACACACACAGACAGATATACACACTCTCTCATAAACACACAGACATATATACACACTCTCTCACATACACACAGACATATCTACACACTCTCTCACACGCATACACACACACAGACATATATACACACTCTCTCACATGCATACACACACAGACATATATACACACTCTCTCTCTCACACTCTCTCTCTCACACACACACAGACAGATATACACACTCTCTCACACACACAGACATATATATACACACTCACACACATACACAGACAGACATATATACACACTCTCTCACACACATACACACACAGACATATATACACACTCTCTCACACACATACACACACACAGACATATATACACACTCTCTCACACACATACACACACACAGACATATATACACACTTTTCCTCACACACAGACATATATACACACTCTCTCACACACATTCACACACACAGACATATATACCCACTCTCTCACACACATACACACACAGACATATATACACACTCTCTCACACACATACACACACACAGACATATATACACACTCTCTCACACACACACAGACATATATACACACTCTCTCACACACATATACACACACAGACATATATACACACTCTCTCACACACACACAGACATATATACACACTCTCTCACACACACACAGATATATATACACACTCTCTCATACACACACAGACATACATACACACTCTTTCACACGCATACACACACACAGACATATTTACACACTCTCTCACACACATACACAAACAGACATATATATACACTCTCTCTCATACACACACAGACATATATACACACTCTCTCACACGCATACACACACAGACATATATACACACTCTCTCACACATATACACACACACAGACATATATACACGCTCTCTCACACGCATACACACACAGACATATATACACACTCACACACATACACACATACACACACACAGACACACACACACACACAGACACACACAGACAGACGACCCAATCAGAGGCCCCATAATCTTGGAAGGATGGTAACTCCACTGCCAGAGGTGGGCGCTGCCACTGTTGGAGGGCACTTCCACCTTGAGGCTTTTGAAGAGATTTGAGTCGGTTTGAAAATAATCCTGGCCACAGCTGTGAGGCCACCCCTGTGGAAACCCCCCCTCAGGATAGCTGGGGGGTTGTGGGGTCCAGCTGTGGCTGGCTGATGGCTGCAGCTCCAGTGGGGTGGAGGTGAGGGCAGAGGCCTCCCAGGCCAGACGCCAGGAACCCCAGGCCAGACGCCAGGAAGCTCCTTCCAGACGCCTGTGGGGTTTGGCCCTCAGAGGAAGAGCCAGGCCAGGAAAGTCCTGGTAGCGTGTCCAGCCAGACAACAAATAGGCATACAGTTATGCTGATTGGCCCATGGGTAGCCTGTGCAGGTGATGACCCACCACTGGGAAGATGGTCAGAGGTGGGAACACCATTATCCCAACTTCTGTGAAACTCCTCCCAGTTCCACCTTCAACCCATCCCCTTGGGAATGGGAAGATTCCATTCCTTCTGAGCAACAACAGCAGTTACACATTCTATCTCTCTCAATAACCTTACCACCCAACCTATCCTGGCATCTCGCCTCACTAAACCCCATCCCTGCTCAGCTTTCCCAACATATTAGACCAATAAGCACCCATTCCTCTCTCCATTTCTGTCCACACATTAATTCACTCACAGCCCAGGACCTTGATGTAGAACATAGCATTGACTTCCTGACAATGACAGCTTGCTCCTTATTGAAACTCTCCTACCCATATTTATGGCCTTCTCTTTTACCATGCCTTCTCATGTGGTTTCACTGCTCACTTGATTTTAATCAAAGACAATGCTCTTATTGACTGCTTTGTTATACCCCTCACCATGCACATCTCCCTACCCCCTTCCAACTCCTCCTCCTACAGCCACAGTCCAAGGAAAACTCTTTAACCTCAGTCACTTGACTGACTAGCCTTTGGCTCTCCATTTACTTCTGCTGTCATTGATCTGCTTAATCATTTGTCCCTAGCAATATGTGTAATGTCTCCCACACTGGTAGATTTCCCCTAGTATGGCCTCCATCATTGATTCCTCAAGTCCAAGATGCATTGACTTAGGTCAATCTGGCACATACCTGGTATACCTACTGTCATACCCAGTACAGGCATATCATATGATGAACTTTCTGTCAATACTTTTAAAATTGGACGCAAACAACATGTGTTTGTGGCTGCCACAAATCATGTGACTTTTGGCATTTGAGCTACGGATAGTATCAAGTGCGTAGCAAATACCTAATTAAATATGGACCTAGGTTTGGGTACCTCACAGCCATTTGTGGAACTCACACATCTTATTGCTTAAGAATGTGTTTCCAGACTGCCTGTCTCCATAGTTCATATTGGACAAAAAGAAAGATCAATACTCAATGACCACTATCCCCAATGTCTCCATGGTGTCACAATGGCCTCCCTCATTCAAGCTAGACTGTGTGGGCCTCAGGAAAAAATGTTAACCCAGTGGTCATGTGATTGAAACTGGGTTCAGGGACTTCATTACCCCAGGACCCAACAGATCCATCAGAACTAACAGTCACCAGCCAGCCTGAGAACCAAACTCTGGAGGTAGCTGCTCTAGAGCCTGGTTCTGGTTCCACAAACATTCACTCCCTCCACCACCGAAGAACAGTAACAGTGGTGTGTACCATCTACAAGATGCACTGCAGGAATTCACCAAGGATCTCGACAGCACCTTCCAAACACACGACCACTACCACCAAGAAGGAGAAGGGCAGCAGATAGATGGGAACATCTCCACCTGCAAGTTCCTCTCCAAGTCACTCACCATCCTGACTTGGAAATATATCGCCGTTCCTTCACTGTCGCTGGGTCAAAATCCTGGAACTCCCTTCCTTACAGAACATGGACTGCAGTGGTTCAAGAAGGCAGCTCACCACCACCTTCACAAGGGCAACTAGGGATGGGCAATAAATGCTGGGGCAGCCAGTGAAGCCCACATCCCGAGAATGAATTTTTAAAAGTCATCAAGCAGGCAAAGTGTTTAACCTGTTCCACTTTCAAAGTTCACCTGAGAACTAATCTCCTGGATATTTGACTACAAGAAACCTCACAACTTTTGCTTCACAAGATTCTCATTTCAGCTCTAAATCATTGAATCTATTTTAGAAAACATAGGCCTGCCATGTGGGAGACTGGAAATCGTAAATCAGAGACTGAATTAACTGTAATCTATAAAAGTGCACTATCTTTATCTGTATCCAATCTTTGTGTGTGTGTGTACACATGCATGAAACTGAATATGTGATGCTGTGAACATTCGGGGTAAGTGTGTGACAACAAATACACTTGTTCTAAACTCACAAATGCTTGCTGCTGAATTATTTGATTGGAATACATTCTCTAGAGCTAAGAAAAGATGCATATTTCCATACAGAACATACTGATTACGGGCAGTGTTAGAGCAAATACATTCTGTTTGTGACACTATCCTTTATCAGACCAGTTTGGGCCAGGACTCTTATTTCCCAGTTTTTTTTACTGATTTTTCCTTCTGGGTCCCCATGAGACCCTGTCAAAACTTTCCACCTTACCATTAGCCATCCATTTTTGGGTGAACACCCAGCCAGAGCTATATCAAATAAGGCTTGTGCTGTTTAAACGAACTGATGACATTGAACTGAGGTTTAATGTTCAAAGCACCCCCAGATGTCTGTAACCCCAGTCCCACTATAAGTCCCCTCCTGCCAAGTTATCGGTAATAGTTTGATCTGTTTAGAAAAGCAGAACTTGTCTTCAAAACAAATTCCACTGGGTGGATGGTGAGGACATCAGCTGGATTTGAGAGTCAAACCAACATAGTTAATAGTAGTTAGGGTTTTTGTTGCCAGTTTACTACATAATGAATAATGTATTTTTCTGATGTCTATTCCAAACCAGAATGCCTAAATTACGATGAGCAAACACAGGCTCAGGTTGATCCGAGTTTAATTAGCGTTGTTGTTAAGTAATTTTGCAGACCGGAGAGGGCTTGTACCTTGCAGCCTGCAGCTCAGATGAACCCAGCGTTAACTGACTCTCCGTCCTTCTTAGAAACACAATCTAAGGGCATTTTGAGGATATAGGGACTTGAGGCGGAAATTCTGTTGGGCTGTTTACATCATTTCTGTCTGAATTTACACCTCTTTGACTCATACGCCAATAAAGGAAATTTTGTTGCACCGCCTGCTGCAAATGATTGACCCTCTTTCTCTCTTTAAAATATCTTTTCCTGTGTGATATAGAAAATAATTTTGTAAATGCTTAAGTGTAATGGACAAGATCCATGCAACTGTTATACAAGTGTTTGCAATCTATTCAAAGCTTTTTTGTTTGTGATTTATATGTTCACATCTGCTGTGGGAAAGATAAACAATCTTTCATCAACATCCAAATCTCCTATGTTATTCAGAATCACAGTTTCCATTTTCATAGGAATTGCTACACTTTCCAAGTGTTTCATTTTTTGTTAACATTTGAGCATTCTTCCCCCCACCTCCCCCCCCGCTGCTATTTCTTAAGTCGCACTAAGGTCTCCTAGAACAATGACTGTTCTTCAAAAAAACAGTAGGATTAAAACAGGTTGCCCCCCCACCACCCCCCCCCCCCCCAAGTCTCTGGGACCAGCTACCGGGTAGTTACGCAAGATGGAATTTGCGTTCAGAATTTACTTTTGACATTTGGAGTAAGGGCTTCTGATCCACTCTTCACTCTCGCCACCACCAACACCGCTCTGCTGAGTACAAGAACCCACGCAAGTATGAACCTGTGCTATAAGTTATGGTCTGTTGGTGCACCAAGACACAACATCTTGGTACATACTGTCTCAATAACATGTTGACGGTCGGATAATATTCACTGAATGACTAGACACAAACAAAGGCTTCATCATTTCATCAATATCTTTCTCGCAAAGTAGAGATAACGCTGATTAAGATGGTCATGCAACCACCAGAAGGACCTTAGAAAAAAACAATTGAAGTTTCTTGCCGCTTCCTCTTTTCGCTATTTGGGCAATTTAAAATTGATCAGAACGTCAACCTTGGCTCAGCTGGCAGCTCTCTCACCTCTGGGTCAGAAGGTCATAGGTTCAAGTTCCACTCCAAAGGCTTGAACACAAAATCTAGGTTGACACTCCTGTGTGGTACCGAGGGAGTGCTGCGCTGTCTGTAGTGCCATTTTTGTCATGAAGTTATTAATGTATATAGTATTTTGGAAAATACTATTCTTTTAAAACAGAGGATTAGTCTGCGGGTATGTTTTAATTGGATTAAAGTCAGCTAGTCTGGGTGCTTTGATATGTACTATTTTGAGATGTAAACAGAGAGGTAGAGTATATCTGCATTTTTGAACAGAGCATTCAAGAAGCCTTGAAGCCTTCTAGAAGCTCTCAGCAACAAAACATCTTTCATGATTTTATTAGTCATTTTGGATGTTCCAGATGTGAATGTGGTCATGTGGTTGAACAGTGTGTTTATATTACTAATAAAATTTGGTATTTGGTACAATGAATGGGGTTTTGTTGTTAAAAGGTAAAGTTCAAAGGGGTTGGTCAGACAATAAGAATTTGAATTCAATCAGTGGTGGTAGGTATAACTTCAGTAGTTTTCAGGTGTGCAGAGCCGAGGCAATGTAAGATCCAAAGACAGCTGCAAGCCTCCAACTGGTTCCACAGTGAAAAGAACCTAATTATGAATTTGTATGGGTGAAAATGCTTTGCCTGGTGCCTGTTAAGTCTATGGGTTGTTGTTGCCTTAGTGGAGATTAGTTTGGGGATTTGTTAAAAGTTATGATAGTCGTAATTTGTAGTCATGTGTATATATATTTTTAACCTGTGTAAATTAATAAAATGTTTCCTTTAGTTTAATGTAAAACCTCAAGAACTGATGGTCTGATCCTGAATTTAGAGTTGCATCTCAAACATAACACTTAAAATTATAGGTTAATACAGTTGTTTAAAATTTCCCTCTGGGTGGGTGGGGGGTGTACGTGTGTGTGTTTGATTTAACAACTGTTCTGGAGGCTTTCACTCATCAAAACAAGCTAGGTTTGAAATGCTAGATACATAAACATGGCTGAAGTCTTAGAATGTGGGGTGAGAATTTGCATTTTTAGATAAATCAAGGAAGTTTGTATTTCAAAGAGTTGGAAGGATGCTTACACCTGGTTAGAGAAGCTAGGCCAAGCAGCGTGTTTATTTTTCCCAAAAGTTACTGACAATATTAGCACCATGAAAAGATTTATATTATGACAAAGGTAAAGTTCCAAAGGCATATGGTAGCAATGAAATTTACATTAAAAGGGAGAAACTTGTATAAAGGGGAATGAGGCTATGTGTCAAGGAAGGCATTGTAAGATCTATCAGAAGTGTGAGAAACCGCCAGCATTTGTGCATCAAGCCAGCTCTCTACAGAAACTGAAGCTGGGAAAAGGCACTTTGAATTTTGCTGTCTAGGGTATCATGTTGACATGCCTGGATCTGTTCAAAATCTATTTTTTTACTGTTGCCTTAACGGGGGTGTAACTGGAAGACAGGTTAATTAGGGATTTTAGGAGTTATTATAGTATCATTTGTGGACCAACGTATGGGCTTAAAATCTTTTCTTTTGTTAATAAATGTTTAATTTAGTTTTTAAAAAAATCTCTGAAGTCTCGGTGGATTTATTACTTCTGAATTCAGGGCACGCATCTCAAAATAAATACAAATTGCAGAACCATTGTGGTAATGTGATTTAATTTCCCTTGTGGATTTGATTCACCTGGCACACATCATCGGCCGTGTCATAACAACATGATGGGCCGAGTAGTCTCCTTCTATACTTTTTTCATCCTATATGTCATTCCATAACTAGGTACGCCTCGAATATAATTATTAGGCTGTAAAGCATTTTGAGAGCTCCCAAGCTTGTGAAAAGCATAATGTAAAATCAAATCTTACTTCCTGCCAAGGGATTACATTCGGTCAAATAAAATAAAGAATTTCACAATGGGGATGTGCTATGGTGAAGAAAACTTGACCGGGAACTTCACAAAACAAAGGTTTGTGAGTGAAGGAAGTAATGGCTATACCTGATGTTAGGCTGCCAGCTATTCAACTATGGGAGGCACATCAGCCAAACACATTGCACCACATTCACTGACATGTTTCTCCCTTTCAGGTGGTGCGTGACTGGAGGCAGTAAGAGTTAACCAGCAAGGTACAGATGTGTTCATGTCTCCTTACCGCGTTGGAGGAGACAGGGTGATCTTCATCATTGGAGTGCCTTGACTGAAGTCAGCAGTAGGACTGAAAGGATTGAAGATGACAGTACCTCATGTCTAACCCACCTCCTCAACAGTACAGAAGAAATAGGACCAGAAGTTGACCATTCGACCCCTCGAGTCTGCTCCTCCATTCAGTACGAAGATGGCTGATCTACCTCAACACTCTCCTGCCCACTCTCAAATCTCTTGATTCCCTGAGAGATCAAAAATCTATTAGTCTCAGCCTTAAATATACTGAAGGATGGGGCATCTACAGCCCTTTGTTGTAGCCAATTCCAGACATTCCAAAGATTCTGAGTGAAGGAATTTCTCCTCATCTCAGTCCTAAATGACCAACTCCTTGTTAGAGTGTGCCCCTGTGTTCCAGATTCACCAGCCAGCAAAAACAGCTTCTCAGTGTCGACCCTGTCAAGATGTTAATGAGGCTCCGATTTCAACAAATTGTTTCTTTTCCTGAGAGGGATTGGAGTTGGAGGAGTTAATTTTGTCGCAATGAGAGCAGGTTGCAAATGTTCTGATTTTATTTCTAATTTACATTTTATATAACTCAGGGCCCCTTTAGCAAACATCTCTCAAATCTCATTAACTTCTTTCCCAGCTTGAAGACGTCGCAAGAGTTTTGCTTGTTTTCCTTTATTCGTTCATGGGACATAGGTGTTGCTGCCAAGGCCAACATATGTTGCCCATTTCTAATAGCCCCTGAACTGAGTGATTTTTCTTAGCTATTGTTAAGAGTTTTCCACATTGCTGTCAGTCTGGAGTCACATGTAGGCCAGACTGGGTAAGGACAGCAGATTTCCTTCCCTAAAGGACATTAGTGAACTAGATGGGTTCATATAACAATTAATTCATCGTTACTGACACTAGGGGCAGCATCTTCTGGTTGGCGAGCGGGGGTGGGGATATGTCAGGCATGCCTCCCAATGTCACCCCACGTCATTTAGATTCTCAGTTCGGTGGTGACTGCGCGCTCGCCAAACTGTCAACGGCCTATTAAGGCCATTAAAAAACTAATTAAGATGATTAATGGACCTGCTCGTCCAAACTGAAGGTTAATGGGCAGGCCAGTAGCCCTGGCAGGCTTTAGAAAAAGCATCAAACCTCATCCACGGGTGGGATGAGGTTTCATGAAGGTATTTAAATGTTTATGAAATGGTTCAATAAAAGTTTTGGACATGTCCCAACTCTTGTGACAGTGTCCCATGAGGGGACATGGCAGAGAAACTTTTTTATCACCTTTAGTTAAAGTTTCCAGTCAGAGCCGGTCTCCCTGAGGCAGCACTTTTCCAATCGGAGGCCACCTGCCCATACCTGTTACCACACTTCCCCCTGAGGTGAGGTGGGGGGGTGGCGGGCGGGTGGGGGTGGAAATGTTGCCCTAGGTTTTGATTCCAGATTTATTAAGTAGCAGGATTTGAATCCATATCCCCAGAGGATTAGCTGGGGTGTCCAGATTACTTGTCTAGTGATGGTACCACTACACTACCACCTCACCACTGCTCCTGTTGCTATGCATCCCTATACCACTCAGTCTTTGAGTATAGCCAGCACCCTGTCCAAATGCAGTCCAATACCTAGGCAAAAAAAAAATACAGTATTTAGGGAACTTTGGCCAAAAACAGTGAATTAGAGATGCATGTTGGCCTTTGGTTAGTCTTGGGGGAAAATATTCATACATATGGCTTTGCTTTTGATGCAAATACAAAGCCTAAATCACCACTGGACCCGATACCCAGCTCGAAGTCACTCCCTGATTTATCCATAGCTTGTTATAATATACACACCAGCTCCCCCTCCCACTTGTGTCCATAGCTGTTAAAAATCTCTGGCTTTAGGATAATTTTACTGCCCAGGTTTTGGGACATTTGATAACAGGAGTTATAAATATGGGATGTGCAAGCATTAGAAGAAAACAAGTTGCAGGCCCTGGCCTAAGAACAAAGTTCAAAAGGATATAATTTTCCCAAATAAAAGGGTGGAAAAGGAAATTTTGTAATAAATTCCAACTGCATGAAACATGTAATAAACATTAACTACTTATACAGCAGCCGTGGTATAGCTACACTTCCACCCAGGGAACGCCTATGAGTCAACAGAGCAGCCAAAGTTAAGAAGCTCCTGTACGCTAGACTACACAGTTTTTGTTTATTCACTTAATTGTGCGTGTTTCTGTATTTGATGTCCTGTATATAATGTGGAAATTTGAATTACAAGATTAGAAACAGGGCTTTGACATTGTTGTGGTGCTAATGAAGTGCAGCCGTTATTATGCCTGTTGGGATTTATATGTATTATTTAGCCACCTCTTTTTTTTTAACTTCTTTTCAAACAAATGCTGAAGCAACAATGATCCAGATTTCACTGTCAAAATAACAGTGGGGCTAATGGTGTTCGCTGCTATTTATGCACAAATGGTGCAGCAACCAGGCAGCTGTACGGTTCAACATGACCATCCAAAAGTTGCTGTCTGAGTTGTGCCACTCCTGTCATGGGGTTTCATGAAGCTGGCATCTCGCTGTCTTCTGCACCATTGAAATTCATTGAATTGGCATCGTGCTATCAATATGCATCAGTCCTGCTGCCTCTTTCGTTACTTAACTGAAGGTTGACCATTTGGGTCATCAGCGTCTTCCTTTGTCTACTTGTTGCTTCACGCACTGCGGCAGGGTCTACAGCCTGTGATATTGTGAGCTTGTCCTTTCCAATTAAACCTTTTTTTGTACTTCAGGATGCATAGTGCCCCTGATGAGCTGATCCATCAGCCTTTCATCTGTTTCCTTGAATTTACATTTTCTGACTACATTTTTCAATCTTGTAAAAAAAAATTGTCAACAGGCTAACCTGCTTCTTGCCTCAGGCTTTGAAATTCATTTTGGTGGATCTGATTGGCTGGAGATGCGTGCGGATTTTTTCAAAAATTTGGCCCGGGTTTTTACTACCATCCTCACTTAGCTCCCAGCTATTAAACAAAGTTAACACTTTCTCACCTGCCCTCAAAAGGATGTAGCTGATCCTTTCCTCTTTACCAGTGCCTTTTATAAAGCCACTGAATGTTCGTCTTCACTTTTGTTTAAATGTCTCAGATGCCGCTACAACATCATCAGCCTCCTCATTCATCATGGGTTGTAGCTGCGTGTTCATTGCTGTGGTGGCAGTGTCCATTTTGTTTTTGCTCAATTCACTCAGTTTTTCTCCTCTCTCTCTCTCTCATTCATTCGGCTTGAAGTTTCTCAATCTAATTCAGCATTAAATCTGTTTGGAGTGTGTGGGGTTTTACTCACAGAGGCCCACTGCCACCATGTTATATCTTCTTGTTCCCAGACGTTTGAAATAATACGCCTTCAGACTCAAAAATGCTGGAGCTTCATTGGGCTGAATTTTACGGCCCTTACTGCTGAAGTCAATGGACCTTTGAACAGTTCGCCACATTTTAAGGCCCCGCCCCCTGCTGTGATGTCCTTTGAGGGTTCTCCATGGGGACCGATACATTGTTGTTTGGCCCCTGATTGTAGTGCAGCAGTAAATGTGGCACCCCGGATGTACATTCACACAACAATTAATTCCTAACTCTTTGCAAATAGTGTAACAATGTAGAAAAATCTTCCCAGAATCTTGGCATCAGCATAGTTCCTGTTTAAGTTCGAGCTTAACTTTCATTATTTTAAACTCAATGATTTAACTACTGCTTGTATAACCAGAACCCATGGTGAGTTTCTTTTAACATATTGTCCTCTGGCAGCACTGTCCTTAATTAATAATTTGTTACTCATGAACTATTGGGACAGCTGATGCATCATAAACATGTCAGCAATTCATCATTTATCAAGTAGGTTTAACTGAAGACATTAAAAAGTTATATTCTTGAAAGCATCATTCAAGTGTGGCTATTCCAAAAAAAGAACAGGAGCAAAAAATTAAAGCCGGGAGTGAAATCGCAAAGTTGCAATCTAAAACTCTCTGTCCTGAAAGGCTGCATCGCTTGACATTTTCATGACTGAGGTTGATAGATTCTTATCATTAGATAAGGATACAAAGAGGTATAGATCTAAGACAGTTAAAACACAGTTAAGGTGGAGATTAGCCATGATCAACTTGAAACACGAAAGAGGCTTTATCATTGAATGGCTTAATCCTTTTCCTATGTAAGAACCACAAAACATAATAACATGTGCAAAAGCATTGCAAAAAATCTGAGATCTGCAATTTCTACATCTCATGCCCTCTTCCAAAGTCTCTTCAAAAAGTACCTCTTCCAATCTTCCGTAAACTGCACTTACTTTTCCTCCCAGCTTCTTGCTTGGTGTCTGATCCCGCCCTTCCTAGAAGGAAATAAAAACAGTAAAAGCTGGGAAATAAGAATACTGGTCCGAACTGGTCTTGCATGCCTTAAAATGGAACACCAGTAAAAACTGGGAGATGAGAATATTGGTCCAAACTGGTCTTGCATACCTTAAAATGGAACACCAATAAAAACTGAGAGATAAGAATACTGGTCCGAACTGGTCTTGTATACCTTAAAATGGAACATCAGTAAAAACTGGGAGATGAGAATACTGGTCCGAACTGGTCTTGCATACCTTAAAATGGAACACCAGTAAAAACTGGGAGATGAGAATACTGGTCCGAACTGTTTTTTCCTTTTGGGTTGTGAAGTCCCTTGTGATACTTCACTGTAGTGAAATAATTTTCCAGTGCAAGTTGGCACAGGAGCTGGGGGGTAGAGGAAGTCATTATCATCTTCGTTACCCTTTCATTTCAATCACACCAGCTCTTTCATCTTCTTGGTAAATAGGCAGAAAAGAAATTTATAAAAACTAAAAATGAAAAAAAAAATCTCTACAGATTTTGCCTTATATATAAAAGACAAATGCAGAATGGTATGTACCAGACCAGTAGTAATTCAATTGCAGGTCTTTGCTGCTGTTGACAAAGAACTGCCTTTCTGGTTTAAGATGTTACTGCAACTTGCTAGTTGACTTCTTGCTCTGTAACCAGGAATGGTTGGTTGTCCACTAAGCAAATGGAAAAGTTGTTATTTCGAAATATTGGTGAGGAGACGTTGTTGAACTTGTGTTCACACCTGATGCTGTTGGCAAAAAGCGATGGAAGGCTATTTTATTTGAAAGGAGTGTAAAAGCACACATGCAAATATGGTTAGGCTTGGGTGGAATTCCTGTTGGTACTGGATGGAGTTTACCAAGGAAGATTAACAACCTGCTTGAAGCAGGTGAGAATTCTGGTGTAATTCCACTTATGTAGGAGAATACAAGTGGTGTGCAGAAATAAGATGTCTTTCATGAAACAAACACCACCTGGGAATGCTGCATTTTTGAAGGCACAGAATTCTGTGTGGATTACATTCCTTTGTTCCTTATTGTGTTTTGTGAAGCAACATTTAAGAAGTATTTAGATGAGTATTTGAAATGTCATAGCGTACAGGGCTATGGGCCAAGTGCTGGAAAATGGGATTAGAATAAATAGGTGCTTGATGGCTTAAGGGCCTGTTTCTGTGCTGTATTACTCTATGACTCTATGAATAATTGAATCTATTCTTCAATTGTTAAGCGGGTCCATTAGACTAATTTTCAGAAGTGTTTGTCAGGGCCACCCAGTACTAATCCAAGTTTATTTTTGGCACTATGAAACCATTCTGTGGTCTCCTGCCCTCCAAACTATCACAGACCTTCCCCCATGTTTTTCTTCTATCCTCACCACCCACCACCACCCCCCCCACCCCCACTCAAAACCTATTACTGTCTTAACCTCTTCAAGTTCTGATGAAAACTCACGGACCGGAAATGTTAATTCTGTCTTCCTCTCTCCCCACTGACCTGCTGAGTATTTCCAACCATTTCCGGAGGGATGTGCTCTTTGATATAATCCGGCAGTCATGGGTAAGCACGGCCTGTATACCTGGCATCACACAGGCATTGAAATTCATATACCACATGATTCATTTGTGTGATGGGCAGAACATCTTCTTGACTTGATGGCAGGATCCTGTTAGTGGTGAATGCCACTCGTGTTGCTACTGCATAATTACACCGTGCAACAGCTAGCTTCACCTGCTGCTCAAATATTTGAGACATCTTACCCCTCCAGGGTAATCTGAGGTAGACTGGGCACTTTGGTTGTTTGCAAACAGGCAAAGTACTGACTGTACCCAACCAGCCTTTGCTTGTACAACTCAAAATGCAGTATCCATCATTAGAAGTGTAAGTTGGAAGTTAATTACTGACTGACAGAGGTTGGGAGGGGGGGGAATGAAGGTGTTGGGGGGGTGGGGGGGGGGAATGTTGGGAGGGGGGTGAGGGAGTACGGAGGGACGAGAGGGTAATGGGAGAAGATGGCAGCTGGGGAGGTCGGTGTAAGGGGGGGGTGTAAGGTGTAAGAGAAGGAGTGAGGAGTTTGAAGGAGTGAGGAGAGGGGAGGGAGTCTGGGGGTAGCAAGGCCTGCAGACAGGAGAGGGAGTAAGAGTGGAGGAAGAAGTAAGGGTGTCTGAAGGAGTCAGTAAGGGGGAAGGACTAAGCGGGGCTGAATTCTGTGGGGGGGCGGTGGGGTGGGGAAGGATCAAGGTGGGGGGAGTCTGGGGGAGGGGAGGGTTTCCAAGGTGGGAAGGGGTCTGGAGGGGGAAGGATTCCAGAGGGAGGAAGGGGTCTGGGAGGGGTGTGGAAGGGGCCAGGATGGAAGGATTGTCCAGGTGAATGTGCTGGGAGGGCTCTGAACAGCCTATGACTGCCTCCTGGGGAGCAGACTGAGGGTGGGCCTGGTGAGAAAGTCCGAGGGCAGAGTGAGGCAGTAGGGTGGGAGGGTGAGGGTTTGATGGTGGCGGAGTAAGGGACAGCGAAGGTGGTTGGTGGGGACTCGGAAGCAGACACGGACCCTGGGAGTGGAAAGGAGGAGGTAGGGCAGGTGAAGGTGGATGGGGATGGGATTTTCGGGAAGAAAGGGGATGTGCACCTAGACATCCCCAAAGGAAAAGGGTTGTGGATGGTAGGTCACGGAAGGGAGTTGGAAGCTGATGCCATGGGGGTTCAATTGTGATGGGGGAAAGGAAATGGGTGACTGGGGGATGGGAAAAGATGGGGGAACTGATGAAAATCTGAATCCAGACCACGCTGTCGGAATCGAAAGTGAAACGACAGACATGGTGGGCAAGGTCAGGTGCTGCATGGGAGTCTGATCATTGGATGGGTGGAAATGTAGGTCAGCTCAGATGGACAACTGAAAGCAAACCCCAGCAGGCAGCATTGAAAATGCTCAGGGCATTGAGGTGAGTGTGATATGGGAAGGATCCACACTTGTGGGAGAGAGGCTTGCACTAGGCTCCAAAAGGCCCTGCCCCAAACACACACACTTCTCCCTCCAGAATCACTCATGGGCCAACTGTTTCCTCTGTGGCTCACAGGCAAAGGGGATTCGGAGGGAGGGGACAGCCTCTGAGATTCCAGAGTGGATGACCCAGGGGTGTCCAGCTGCCACTCCTCTGCCCTTTGGGTGCCTGAGGGCCCTGTCCTGACTCCTTGAGGGGAAGAGGCACCTGGAGGGACATCGAGGTGCCCCATTTCCCTCTCGCGTTACCACTGCAGGAACTCACCCATGGCTCCCGCGATGGAGTGCAGGTCTGCACACGTATCCACGTTCTGCTGGACCTGGGTCTCCATGGCAACCTCCTCACGGAGACCTCCATACACGGACATGTGGGCACCGCTGCAACAGAGAGCAGGCAGACGCACTCCTCCGAGTCGTGTGCCACTCTATTGAGGGCTTCCAACAGCTCTGTGTGAAGTTTCCCCGCCTCCTGCTGACTCTCCAGGATGAGTTGGAAGGCCAAATCCAGAGGCTCGTCATCTGACTCGGGCGTCATAGATGCCTCTTCTCCAGCAGCCCTCCGAGTGCCTGGGAACTCAGCTGAACCTGCCTCCTCCTGCTGTGGACACGTGTCCATGTGGTGATCACCAGATTGTGAACCCAAGCCTGCTCTAGATCTAGGTCCCACCGAGGTGGGTGTCTCTGCGCTGGTGGAGGGTGTGGGTAAAAGTGATGTGGCAGGTCTTCCAGGCTATCTCATTTCCAGCTCTTCAATGGAGGAGGTGTCCTCATGGCTGGAGGGATTTGCTGGCTGAGGGTGTGGGTCGCTTGGTAGAGCTCCCTGTGAACCAAAGTAGAGATAAATCGTGAATGACAGCAAAGTCATAAGCAGGAGAGAGAGCACTCACAGTTGCATTGAGAAAGGGATGATATGGTGCAGGATCCTCATGTGGTTGCTCACCACCGACCCCACCATCGCTACAGGCATGGTCCACATCCCCACCAGTCAGCACAATGGCACATTCCTCAAAGTGAGTGAGGGGCCTAATGTGGGCCACTCCACCCCCGGCCCTGGTCTGGGACCTCTCCCTGCTGATGTGAACAGGCCTCCCCTGGATGAAAATAGATGGAGAGAGTGTGAGCAGGACACATGGCACTGTGTGGAATGTTTGTGTGGGTGAGCAGAGCCACGGACAGGATGAGGACACGAGTTCCAGAGGACATGAGCCTGATGGAGATGTGAGTGTGTGTGTGGGAGTTAGTGGTGTTGTCCCTGGAGGTGTGAGATCCCTGTGGGTGTATGATGGGTTTGTGATTGTGCGAGTTGAGAGTGATGAGAAGATTGAGTTACCCTGGCGGAACGGATGAGACCATTCACCTTGTAGTGACACTGGGTGGCTGTCCTCTTCTGCAGGGCATTGGCGCTGACCACCGCTGTCACTGCCTCCCGTGCTGGATTGGTGATGCCGCTGCCCATCCTGCAGCCAGAGCGAGGGTAGAGGACATCACGGCGGCCTCCACAGCATTCAAAAGGCACTCGAGGGATGCATCACTGCAGCGGGGGTGGGGGGGCGGGGGGCTGCAGTGTTTTTGCCTTTCGGGGCCATCCTGTCTCCCGTGTGGCAGTCCTGGGCTGGAAGCGCTGAGAGGTGTGTGTGCAGCTGCACTTTCAAAGTGATGAAGGTGGCGAGCGAATAAGAGCCCACCCACCCGCCATGGAAATGGCATGTTTCCTGGGAATGCAAAATTAATGTGGTGGATTTGGGATGATACAGCGGGAGAAGCATCATTTTACCTGCCAGCTACTGCACTTAGTGCAAACCTGGGACGATTCCGCTCCGAAGTTGTACTTCTGCCATTACAGATAAGCGGCAGGATGGTTGCTGAGTTTGTTTGACTGATTTGACAGTTTGTGGTGTTATTTTCCAAACACAGAGGAGCCCAATAAAACCCTAAGCCACAGGGTAGAGTGGGAGTTGTAGCGTTTGACATGAGGTCACTCTGACCTTACAACTCTGTGTCACAACAAAATGCAGTGTGATGGCAAGGAATCCTACTGATTCTGTGTGCTATACCTGGAAGTGAATTCCCTATCACAGGCTTCCACACACAATGCCTGGTGACAGCTTACATACTGGCAACATAGACCGACAATCAATCTTACTCCTGAGCCAGCTACCAGTAGCTGCCTGAGTGAGGAATCACAGACTAGTCAGCCTAACACATAATCCCTTAGAACCATTGCCGTTTTGCAAAATTTAAATTAAATCTTACTTGTTCAAAGTACAGATAATACTTGGCGTTCATTGGTAATGTTTTTTTTTGGCAGTATTGCTGTCATTTGAGAAACATGTTTCTTCAAGCTTCTGAGCCCCATCAAGGTCTCTGAGCGCTCTAGTGATTGCTGAATGCAACTAAAATTTTTCACATTGAAAGGTCAGCCACCAAACAACACATCTACAGATCATTAACTTTATTTCGCTCATGATAAAACATGAGAGGCCTGAACTGTTTTAGTGGTCAGGCATCATTTTCCTGTCACAGATGCCCTGAGTTTTCACATGCTGATGGATTGCTTGCCCATAAGAGCTGAGATTTCAGGCAGCCTCAGCATTGAATATTTTATATCTCAGAACTATGCAGCGATGACACTAGTTTTGATGTATGTAACAGGTTTTATTTACAATGCTTTAAAATGTCTGCTCCATGCTTTGTCTCTGGCTTCCAGCTCTTTGCTACAGTTTATTTACTTTTCTCTGGGTCCATGCCCCGGCTCAACCATTCAAGCAGAGTGAGCATCAATAGTAAACAAACTCGCATAATCAAACACAGAGCAATTGAATGCTACGCTCAGCATCATATAAAACGAAGCATGAATTTCTTAAAATGAGATGCACCTTCTTAAAGTGAGGATGTCAGTTTAGCCTGTAGCACTTTGATGTGAAGTTGAAGAACAGCAATGTCATAAGCAAGGGCACATTCGTTTCCTAAAGAAGGACTGGAGATATTGGTTCAGGAGGAAAGAGCACACATGGAACCTCTTGCTCCTCTACAGAAAGCCAGGTAGATTTCACAGCAGGCCTGGAAGGATATCTCCTTGTAATTTAATTTAGTCAGTCCCACCTCCAGGACATGGATTCAAGGCCACATAAGTGTTTAACGATCTTAAGTACTCAGCCAAGGTTAGAACTATTCCTTGCCAAGCCTCTTTCCCTGCATCGCTGTTTGCCATCTCTCTCCTGTCACCACTGCTTCCAAACCACCCAAAGCACCCCCAACCCTTTTGACACCTACTTTATTGGACAATAGGAATTAATTCTTCTCTGCTCCTGGTTTGAGCTGTTTGTACGATCCAGAGCTGATGGTTCCCTTATAAAAAGCAACTGCAGCATATTACTGTCACCTGTTTGCATAAGCAAATTTTTCTTCTCCTTACTATCTCCCTGCCGTGTTCCTGTGATACCCCCCCGCCCCAACCTGACCACTGCTTGCTCAATATCACACAGCAGCATCCTTCACAACTAGCTTCAGGCCCCACATGGTGACACTCACTCAAAAACTCCCATTCGTGCTGCAGGATGAGTGAAAACACAATACCCTGGAGCAGAGACAAACAGCATCTGCCCCAATCCAGGTCTTGGGTGCGATGGAATGGGAAACTGTGAAGATTCAGGCCATCCACAGAGATTCAGAAATGGAAAATCAGAAGGATCAGGTCAGTGGGGTTTATTGTTTTCATCCATTTCCTTCTATTTATCTTTTGCGCTTCTCTTTCAGGCAACTAGCTAGACCAGTGGTGCCTCATCACTTCCACATTACTAATGCTTCCTATAACCTGCCCAGCATTTCTGAACTGCCGATCTTTTCCTACACCGGTCAGTCCTCATGAAGAAAGAGGAGGAGGAGGAGGAGAACCAAGCCAGTAATGTCAGCCCACAACTCACCCAATCCAACTTCAGGACTCAGCAACCCAAGTTTGATGGGCGTGCACAGGGTGACGTTCACCTCTGATGTGAATAAAAGCTGGCCATGGTGCAAAGGACAGCAGAGGTCAGAGACTATTTAGAGGGTAAGGAGTTAGGGGAGCAGCAGAGATGGAGATGAAGCCCTCAACAATCCTACCCTCAAACTGTTCCCCCGCCCCACCAGCCTTTAAGAGGAGAAGAGGAAATGGATGGATTGTGGACCCATCAGATGATGAGCTGCCACATTGCGTCTGAGAGTCTGAAGAAGTCCACCTCATCATGTGCAAGTCATGAGTTCTCATCGTTCCATCATGGAGTGTACAATCTCCTCCATGGAGGCTGCAGGGTGGTCTGCAATGAGATAGCCCGTGCCATTCGTTATTGCTGTTTTGAACACTCTGATAACATTTTACTCGCTATTCCTACATATGCTAAATCAAAAATAGGTCTTGGCAGGGTTTCTCATTTCTGTCCAATCCAAGAAAAGCAAATCCAGGACCTCGCACTGATATATAACGTTATCTTGTTCACTTGATGGGAAGCCGGGAACATAATGTTAAGCCAATGTATTCGCACTCAAGAGTCTGCATGTTCTGAAGTTGAGCTACTGTTATTTCAAATTCCTTAGGCTTTACGTTTTCACATAAAATAAAGGACGTTCATACTTTTAAAGAAATTCTGAGCTTATTCCTATGAATTAACTTTGTCTCTCAACACTCTGGGTTGAGTCATACCTGAAATGTGAACCAGTCATCTGCTTTTCCAGTGTAACCTATTAATTATAACCATCCAACTTGTTCAAAATTCAGGATACAAAAGTGACTGTGCCTTCCATGCATGGTTCTGGTTTGCCTCAGGTAGGGAAATGGTTAACTGAATACACATTTCCAAGGTTTAGGAGGATGGGCATTAAAAAGGTGAAAGGGAATTGGGTGTGCTCCTGAACTGGTCGGCCACATGATTAATGTTACCCTCCTACATCCTGCACACATTAATAGCACATCTATTAGTTATCTGAAATGAATGTCCCAAATTTTCTGTTGCTGTCTCTGAGCTATACAGCACCCGACCTTGAATTTCTGCGTACTGTTACTGATCATGAAGTAGAAAATGTTCCATTAATCACTTCATGCTTGGCTAATTAATGCAGTCAAAATACTGGACGTGAGTGAAGATGCAACAAAAGTCATAATGCACCAAGACATAATACGCTACATCGTTGCTCTAAGAAGCTGATCTTGCCCAATAAGATGAAATCACTCTTTTTTTATTTATTCATGGGATGTGGGTGTCACTGGCTAGGTCAGCATTTATTGCCCAACCCTAATTGCCCTTGAGAAGGTGGTGGTGAGCTGCCTTCTTGAACTTCTACAGTCCATGTGGTGTAGGTACACCCACAGTGCTGTTAGGAAGAGAGTCCCAGGATTTTGACCCAGTGACAGTGAAGGAATGGCAATATATTTCCAAGTCAGTATGGTGAGTGGCTTGGAGGGGATCTTCCAGGTGGTGGTGTTCCCATCTATCTGCTACCCTTGTCCTTCTAGGTGGTAGTGGTTGTGAGTTTGGAAGGTGCTGTTTAAGGAGGCTTGATGGGTTCCTGCAGTGCATCTTGTAGATGGTACACACTGCTGCTACTGTCCGTTGGTGGTGGAGGGAGTGAATGTTTGTGGATGTGGGCTGCTTTGTCCTGGATGGTGTCAAACTTCTTGAGTGTTGTTGGAGCTGCACTCATCCAGGCAAATGGGGAGTATTCCATCACACTCCTGATTTGTGCCTTGTAGATGGTGGACAGGCTTTGGGGAGTAAGGAGGTGAGTTACTCATCGCAGGATTCCTAGCCTCTGACCTGTTCTTGTAGCCACAGTATTTATATGGCTAATCCAGTTCAGTGTCTCCTTAGCATACTTACACAGTTCTCGCAGCAGGTTACAGGTGATACATTAACAGGGAGGATTTCCTGAGCTATCAGCTTTAAATGAACTGCTATGGATGCACTTTGCTTACTTGTGAAAAACATTTGGGGCATAGCACCCCCTTCAGCAGCCAGGCTCCGCCATTGCAGGGGGCCCTGCAGTGAAGAGGATAGGAGAATACATTATGGATAAAAATAATGAAAGACATCAATACAGTGCCACTCTTCACTCAAACCTGGAAACGGATAAGGAAGAAGTTGAGGGGATTTGACAGGGTGGATGCTGAGAGGATGTCTCCCCTTATAGGAGAGTGTAGAACCAGGGGACACGGTTTAAAAATAAGGGGTCTCCCATTTAAGATGGAGGTGAGGAGAAATATTTTCTCTCAGAGTGCCGTTAATCTGTGGAATTTTCTTCCCCAGGGAGCAGTGCAGGCTGGATCATTGAATATTTTTAAGGATGAATTAGATAGATTCTTGACTGACCAGGGAGTCAAAGGTTATGGGGGTAGATAGGGACTTGGAGGCCACAATCAGACCAGTCATGATCTAATCAAATGGCAGAGCAGGCTCGAGGGGCCAAATGGCCTACTCCTGCTCCCAATTCATACGTTTGTATGAATGTTGTTGGCCTATGTCAGGTTTTCAAAGTAACTGTGTTAGCATCTTAAGTTGTTTTGCCACACTTCTTTACTGCTCCTTGCTGTAAATGTTTTACCTCATCGTGAAGGCAGAGCACAGGCTGATCTGCTGATCTTTGTAAATAAGCAGATTGACACATTTTATTTTTCATTCCACCTTGTTACATTGCCATATCACAGTGTTATGTGTGCCAAATATTGAAGCAACAAGCTGCACAAAGCCAGTCAAGCTAAGAGAATGAAGTCTGGTCTGAACTGGAGTGACTGAGTGGTTAAGTAGTCACTCAAAATATTCCAAAGTTAGCTGATACCTGTTTCTTGCAAGTACTGACTGGACTGGTTTGATAAACAAGCAAGCGGTTAATTGTGAAAATACTGGTATCTCAATGTAATTTTCATTAATTGCTTGTTTGGGAACGTGCTGGAGTTTTGCTGACTGCATTATTTAGAGAGGGTTTACACAGATTGTACAAAACAGAGACAATATTGCATTGAAAAAAGCCAGCAGAGTGAGAATGCAGCTTAGTAAATCCAGGAGCTTGGTCTGAGCTGAAGCGTAGTTAGCGCTACATTATTCTAGTTATTTTATATTGTCAGTCTACTTATCATGGCACAAAGTGAAAACTAATGTTGTGGGAAATTTAAGTAATGTATAAATTTCCGGAACTGCAGCTTTTGGAATAACCTTGAGGTATAAGAGGTGGTTCCAGGTGGACCAGCTTAAATTATTGAACTTGAGAAACCATTAGAAACAACAGACTATAGAGAAAAGAAGGGAAGAGAAGTGCACCAAGAGACGATTGACTCACAGCTCGAGAGACCGAGAGGAGGGGGAGGGGGGAATTGAATGGTTACCTGTTGTTGGGGATTAGGGCTCAGATAGAGGCAATGCACAAACTCTTATAGCGTTCTGGAGCTGTCTGAGGTATGCTGCAACACCTACAATGCATGTGAAGCTGGGACTCAGGGAGGGGAATGACTTGCACTGCAGCAACAACGTGGAGCAGGTGGTTACTTTGGGGGTGAAAGGGGGTTTCTCGCAGCAAGGTAGGGGCAGTGGGAGATTCAATAGTGACTGGATTAGGCAGTTACTTCTGCACTGTAAACCTTAGGCTTGGTATTGTGTCCAAGGAAGGGACACAGTGGAACAGGTATAGAAGTTCCTGAAGATGGACAGGCCATGGTTGAAAATCAAAGTGATTCTGAAGAAGAGTCATATTGGACTTGAGGGTTTAACTCTGTTTCTCTTGCCACAGGCGCTGCCAGATTGGCTGAGTTTTTCCAATACTTTCTGTTCTTATTATACACACTGAAAGAATAGGATTCAATTCCTTTGATGAGAATTCCAAAAAATAAGAGGTAGAGGGTTTAAAATGTAGTAATCTCAGGGTTATTTTCAATGTCACTGGTCAGTTAGTACTACAAGTGTCAGATTAAGGAGGTACAGGTCGGGCTGGAGGCCTGATGCAGAGCAGGAGGGTTCAGTGTTCTGGGGCACTGAAGATATAGGTACTGGTGAGATAGCCAACAGCTGAGTGCAGCTGGGACCAATATCCTTGTTAACGTTTAGAGCTGTGAGTGAGTGTTTAAAATAACAGGGTACGGGAAGGATTAAAGCTCACTTGGAAGGGAAAGTAAACTTTGGGCGTTCTAAAGAGGTGGAAAGGTGAATAAAGGTTAAATCGGAAGAGAATGTAAAAAAAAAATCAGAATGTGGAAAGGCAAAAATGGAAAAGCTGCCAAACTAAGGCATCCTGCACAAAAATGTATGCATGATAAATTTCGAGTATAAAACAATCAGGGAAATATATTCACTAATTAAGATAGAAAAGAAAACACAATAGCAATAATTGAAATAAGCAGCTGGGCAGGAGTGAATGTTACTGATGGGATAGCCTACAACTGAACGGAACTGAGCACATATTTTCAGGAGAAAGAGGAAAGGAAGGAAGGGAGGATGGGTAGAGGGATTGATATGTAATCCTTGCATGTCCACTACATTGTTAAGATTAAGAGAAACAAGTGATGGGTATTAATTATCTTTGAGCACATATAAATAGGGGATGGGCTGGGGCGCATCTTCACCCCCGGAAATGAGATTTTGATTTAATTTTGTAAGTTTCCGTTCACATTTCTTTCCTGCTTTAGTTACAATGTCCCACAAGGAGCTTCTGATTTATTGATTTTTAGTTTGACTTGTTGAATTTTGATTCTTAAAAGAGTATAAGTAGAGGACGCTGGGCTGAGTGGGAGGAGAGCGGTGAGATGGAACAAGTCAATAAAATCTCTCAATAAGGAAAAGCTCTGTATCTTGGTTTTGGCTTCATCAACGGCTTGGATCCTATTAACATTTTACAACAGTCTCCTGTGTTTTACTCAGTTGGGCACAATGCCTGAAATAGCTGTGATGTGTTATTGCTTCTCAAAGATTTGCTCCCACAGAGACCTCTGGCTACACGAAAGGAGTGCCCCCTGCATCAGGAGTTGGCATGGAGGATGGAGAGCTTCCAGGGAAGTGTCATATTCCAAACCCCATCCCATCCCATCCAAATAACTGCAGTTGATTGTCACCAATTATACAGGCCTGCGTTTATAATTCATCACCAGCTGTGCTGCCTTCGCTTGCAGGGCCACATTCAGAAACACCAGACGGCCTGGGCCAGCTCAGCGAGCACTGACACCCAGCTGCCATTTGCCTCACTTTGTCCTCTCACTGGCAAATTATTCAGAAAGAGCAGAAAGCCAGGGAGTGGAAAACGCACTAAAGGGGAAACACTGAATCAAACCACATCGAACTAGGTAGCACCAAGCTTTGCGAGGAAGTTGGAATGTGTTGATATTCCACCAACACAATTCGGGATGCTGGAAGGAAATAAGCTTAAATTCTTGGATGCTTATGTACATTCATGTTTAATGGGAGGAAAGCTTTATTTGGCATAAGGTTAGGGCACATGTGGAGAGGGCCACGATACTTTGGCAGGGAAAAGCTATTAGGAAAATGTATAGGAAATTAGATTCTGTCTGATGATTGTGGTGTCTGAGCAGCTCACTTTGGCAATTCCCCTCTCTCTTGATTGACCATATCTTCTTCAGTTTCCAGAGGGCTTTCTTCATTGGGACGCTTCATCTCCACTCTCCTTTGCAGGACAAATTTGTGAAGGATAATACTGTACCTGCAGCAAAAAATGTAACAACCTTTATGGGTTAGACTCAAGAATGCCCCAATTAATTTAAGCATGGAGCCATTGTTTGAGGCTGATGAAAATGTGTTTCACCATTATCCTGATGAACGTGTGGACCACAGTGTACCTCTTCAGGGTCCATCCTTAGGTCACACATTGGCATCATGAGCCATGGCTACAGGTTACATCCTCAGTCACCAGAGAAAAGATCCCTGGAGTTTTCTTGGGATTTCAAGTATAAACTGCAACAGGTCAAATGAAACAGGAAGACGTTACAGTAACAAGCTTTCATGTGCATGACTGTGTTCCAATAGTTACAAATCACCGCTATGTGGATGGAATGGAAAAGCTTTTTAATCAATGCCATTGGCTGGGATTTTCCAACCCTGACACTGGCAGGCATTATTGTGGGTAGGATGGGAAAATTTGGAGAGCCGTTGATTTTAAACGGCTCTCCAAATTTTCCCACGCCGCCTACGATGATACCCGCTAGTGTCAGGGCCAGAAAATCCCGGCCAATGCCTTTGGGTTTGGGACAGCTACAAAAGCTTTTCTTTTTATTCTTTCATGTAATGTGGGCGTGTTGTCAAGGCCAGCATTTATCACCCACCCTGATTATTTTTCTTTCCTCTCTCATGGTATGTGGGCGTCACTAGCAAGGCCAGCATTTGTTGTTGCTCATCCCTAATTGCCCTTGAACTGAGTGGCTTGCTCAGTCATTTCAGAGGGTAGTTAAGAGTCAACCACATTGCTGTGGGTCTGGAGTCACATGTGGGTCAGACCAGGTCAGGGTGGCAGATTTCCTTCCCTGAAGAACATGCTGGTGTGGGCCGCCTTCTTGAAACACTGCAGTCTGTGTGGTGTAAGTATACCACAGTGTTGTTAGGGAAAATGTTTTAGGATTTTGACCCAGCGATGATGAAGTAATTGCGATATATTTCCAAGTCAGGATGTTGTGACCTGTAGGGGCTTTTGCACATGGTGGTGTTTCCATGTACCTGCTGCCTTAGATCTTCTAGGCAGTAGAGAGAGGCTGTCAAAGGAGCCTTGGTGAGTTACTGCAGTGTATCTGGTAGATGGTACACACACTGCTGCCATCGTGTGCATCTCATCGAAGGAGTGAATGTTTAAGGTGGTGGTTGGGGTGCCAATCAAATGGGCTGCTTTGTTCTGGATGGTGTTGAGCTTCTTGAGTGTTGTTGGAGCTGCACTCATCCAGGCAACTGGAGAGTATTCCATCACACTTCTGATTTGTGCCTTGAAGATGGTGGACAGGCTCTGGGGAGTAGGGAGGTGAGTTACTCCCAGACAATACAAAATCTCTGATCTGTTCTTGTAGCCGTTTTATTTATATAGCATGCACAGTCACATTTCTGGTGTTGGTAATGCCATTGAACGTCAAGGGGAGATGGTTAGATTCTCTCTTGCTGGGGATGGTCATTGCCTGGCACTTATGTGGTATGAATGTTACTTGCCATGTAGCAATGTTCAGGTCTTGCTGCATGAGGGCATGCACTGCTTTGGTATCTGAGGAGTTTGAATAGAACTGAGCACCGTCCAATCATCAGCAAACTTCTCCACTTCTGATCTTATGATGGAGGACAGGCCATTGATGAAGCAGCTGAAGATGGTTGGGCCTAGGACACTACCCTGAGGAACTCCTGCAGCAGTGGCCTGGGGCTGAGATGATTGGCCCCCAACAACTACAAATGTCTTCCTTTGTGCTCATGGAGCCAGTGGAGAGCTTTCCCCCGATGCTCATTGACTTCAATTTTGCTAGGGTTCCTTGATGTCAGATGTTGCCTTGATGTCGAGGGCAGTCACTCTCACCTCACCTCTAGGAGTAAGCTCTTTTGTCCATGTTTGGACCAAGGCTGTAATGAGGTCAGGAGCTGAGTGACCCTGGCAGAACCCAAACTGAGTGTCAGGGAGCAGCTGTTTGCTAACTAAATAGCACTGCTGATGACACTTTCCTTCACTTTGCTGATGATCAAGGGCAGACTGATTGGGTGGTGATTGACCGGCAATTGACATGAGTGCTCTGTACTTAAGTCTGCTTTGTAAGAGAAGTGCAGGACTCTGTCTTGCTGCTGGAAATTTTCTACAGGAGAGAAAAGGAAATCCTGGCCTTTGGCAAACAGCGCGTCGGTTATTCGCTTGCTGTAATTGTGGCCGTAGGGTAGGAGCTGTTTGAGAGGCCTTCTGGACTTGGCCAGAAAGAACTTGCCTATTAAAAGAAAGCAGCTATCACTTTGACAGCCACTGAGAACGTTCCAAACCCGACTACAGGACTGTGCAGACATTCGTTGATATTAATGGGATTCTTCAGATTCAGATAAGAGACTCTAGCCCTGCATACTTAAGAGTAAGCTCATATCTGAACAGACTATCAAAGGTGCAATCTCTCTTGTCTAGCATGCTGTGTCTAGTCCTCCTCAAAACATGCCTTTTGGAATATCCCTGGGTGTCTATTTAGCTTCTCTAACAACTGCAGCTGTACAAACAGTCGCAAACAAAAAGATACAGTACAGCAGGAGGGCTGCAACAGGTTTCCAAAGTTTCTTTGGTCAAGAAGACCAAACTGTACAGGAACATTCAATTATTCAGAGTCACAACAATAACCTACCTGACAGGCCTCCCTTGGAGCACTTCCACAGCTCGTGTGTACTGATTGCGTTTTGCAGAGCGCATTCAACACTATAACATAATAGGCTGTAATGAGCCTTGTGCACTGCTTACACCCAATGCACTTCGAGGTCACATTTTGGAGCAGTGAAGAACAGTTGGCTCATAGTAAGCCTTAGGTGTCAAAGTTGAAAATGTGCCATTGTATGGCTGGCCCCTTACGAGTCAGTTAAAGATAGTCTCGTTATTAAACAGATTGTAATATTTTACTAGAAAAATATGCTTAAATTGTACATTGGTGGGGGGGGGAGGTGTAAAATGCAAAGCTGATTTTGTGAATATTATAAGCCTTTTATATAAGTTGGGGGTTTGCTGTTCTCGAATATTTCCACCTAATGCATTTGATTATGGAAGCAATTTGAGGGGTTTTCAAAATAGCACAACTCGGATGGAGAGAAGTTCATGGACATGAGAAAGGAAGCAGATTGCACAAGCACTTCAAAGGGAGTGAGCAAAAGAAGGGAAGACCACATTGGGGTACCGTGTGCAGTTTTGCTCCCCATATTGAAGGAAGTATATACTTGCATTGGAGGCAGTGCAGCAAAGACTCACCAGATTGGTCCCTGGGGTGACAGTGTTGTCCTATGATGAGAGACTGAGTAAATTGGGTCCATATTCTCTGCATTTTAGAAGTATGAGAGGTGATCTCGTTGAAACCTACAAGATTCTGGAGGGTCTTAATAGGGTAGACACTGAGAGATTGTTTCCCCTGGCTGGGGGAATCTAGAACATGGGGGCACAGTCTCAGGATAAGTGGTTAATCTTTTAGCACTGCAACGAGGAGAGATTACTTCACTCAAAGGCTTGTGAATCTTTAGAATTCTTTACCACAGAGGGTTGTGGATGCTGCATCATTACATACATTTAAGGCTGGGATAGACAGATTTTTTTGTATCGCAATCAAGGAATATGGGGAGCAGGTGGGAAAGTTGAGTTGAAGCCCAAGATCAGCCACGATCGTATTGAATGACGGAACAGGCCCGACACGCTATGTGGTCTACTCCTGCTCCCATTTCTTGCGTTCCTGTTCTTTGGGGAGGACATGTGTAGACGCCTAGGACAGGGAAAGGGAGAGAAATTGTGGGTGAGACAGGGTGTTGACTTTCAGAACTATGCAAAACTGGTTATGGATTTGTGTTAATGTTTGGAAGAAACTATGACCCGTGTTGGGTGTGCTTAGGCACTCGTACACCAAAGCTGAGATTGGTATAGGAATGGAGCCTGCGTCGCCAGGCACTTGTGAGGCCTGTGAAGGCAGGGCTGTGTTATGTGGGGTAAGGGGCTGCAGGAGAGTTCCTCATGTGTGTTCTGCTTCTTCAGCAGTAAAGCTTTTTACATTCCCGGGTTTTTATCTTCTACCAGATCTGGAAGAATTCCTTTGACAACTTTTACTGCTGCAGTCCTGGCCCTGTTCCATGAACAACCACATGCTCCATGTGCAAGTGTCACAGGTACAGGACTGAGATGATTGGATCCTTTTCGCTGAACAGCATTGGTAACTAACCTTACTGAGAAGAAGCTAAATAGCGTTTCCTGTGCATAAATCACATTCTACATTTACTCCTCCTCTGAAAATGTGCCTTTAGGGAGGAGTCATTGTCAATACTGTCTTCGCAAAGTAATTGAACCTATATTTTTGTCAAGTGCAGTGCATCAGATTAAACCAACTTGACATCCAGGATGATACCCTGGGGTTAGGAGCATTATGCCACTGTTTATATCGTCACAAAGACATAATACCAGTATCTGGTGGAAACATGTCTAAACTAAAGGATGGGGGTTAACTTGCTACACAGCACACGTCACGGAACTCAAAGCACAGCTTTGCGTCTTTTCTCTGTATCACTGGGGAACCATGGCCCCTGCTGTTTCCTAGGGCTAATTGTGCAGATGGGAAGAAGAAAGAATTTCTACTTATAAAACTGCCTCTCAGGATCTCTGGAGCTCTGAAGAGCGTCAGAGCCAACGAAGGGCTTTTGAAGTGGAGTCACTGTGGTTATGTAGGGAAATATGGTAACCAGGTTGTACAGAGCAAGATGCCGTGAGCTGCTATGTGGTTTAAATGACCAGATGATTTATTTTAATGATGTTGATTGAGGAGTAAACATAAGATCAGGAATCCCCTGCTCCAGGTTTATTTGTAAGATTGTGATATGAATGACTGCCTGATGGAAATCTAATTGGATATTTTCCTTTGAACAAAAGCGGAATGTGAAACCGCACTGAATTTTGCCAACTTTGCTCTGTTTCAGGCGTTGGGACTATTTTCAGGCAGCGCACTTTTCTGCAGGAGCAGTGGGCCTCCTGATTGACCTTTGCCAGTGCAAATCAGTTAATAGCACATCTCTGAGATTCTTGACTGATTAGGAAGGGTGGGCAAGGTAACACAGCCGTTTTGTCAGCAGAAGGATTTTTGATTAAAGGGGCCCCTGGCATGTTGCAGAGAAGCTCACCAGCACTTGGGACATTTTTTAGGGTAATCACAGGAATGGTGAGGAGACTTAGGAAGGCTGGTCTTACCTCTCTTACCTGGAAGTCCAGCTGAGAGTACAAGGGACTGCAGCGAGGTGAGGTCTTTCAAGGACTGGAGGAAGAGGACAGCTTCTTACCCAAGCTAACATGGATGGAAGTGGTTGAGGATGGGAACAACAGTAGTGTGGTCCCTCTAAACTGGAGACAGTGGAGCACACCTCAAGACAACACACCTTGCAGCTCCACTCAATCTTCTCTCTCCAGGTACCTTATGTCACCAGAGCAGCAAACACTCACACTCACCTTCCAGCTGATTGCCTTCTCGCACCTATGCCTCACAAGGAACATACATAAATGTTTTATCTTCAGCCCCTGGACACAAGCCATCTCTAATGCCGCCTCCCTGCTTTCTCTCCTTGCTGGAGAAGAGGTCACACAACTTGGCGAGAGTTAGGGTCACAGGGCTGTGAGAGGGAGGGGGATGGGAGGCAGGGGTACCAGCTGAATATTTTACCCGAGTTTTCATAGGACTGCAGGGATGGACGGGGAGGATGTGGAGCAAATAGAACAATTTTAGACATGAAGAAAGGTTGGTCGGTCGAACACAAAAATGGTTCTGATGGCATGCAACCTAGAATGCTGAGGGAAGTCACGGGCAGAGATAATAGCAGAGGTTCCAACCAACTTTCAACATTTTTGGTTATGGAAAATGTGCTAGAAAGCTGGAGGGTGGCCAGCGTAACACATTGGTTCAGAAAGGAAGAAGGGAGAAACAGTGTAACTATAAACCAGTCAGACTGATAGAGGAACGACATAAAATTGCATTACATCAAATTAATGCTCATTTAGAAGATCATGGTTTAATGTAGGACAGTCAACACCCATTTGTAAATGGCAAAACACGCCTCACAATCTTATTATTTTCTTGACAATACGACAAAATGTACTGACAAAATTGTGCAATGTGTGTTGGAAGGAAAGATAAGAAGGATAAATATCAATAATATCATCAAACTCTAAAGGAATAGAATGATCAGAGGGACTCAGGGGTTCAGATAAATAGGGCAGAAGTTAATGCTGGTGGCAGTGGGCCTGTCCACTGGCTAGAGTTCCAATGCCACAGAGGTCATTCGTGCTGCCCAATCCGATTTTGTGCCATGGAGCGCATGACCTCCCACTCCACACCAAGCTGCTGTCAGAACCTTAACTTCTTGAGGCTCAGGTGGCCAGTCTTGTTGGGGTAGCTGGTCCACTGCCTTTACACCCTCTGTTAGGGGTCTGGCTCACTTCCACCTGCATATCGGTGCCCATCCCCTCTGCCCTATGGACGGGCATGTGGCAACTTTTGGTGTAGCTGCAGCACGTTGTGGTGGAAAGCCCCCTGCCTAGAACCTCAGCAAAGGGCACTACATAAGGCACTGCTGTCCCATCCTGAAGGCGGGCGACAAGCAAGTGCAACTGACGGTGGATGAAGTGTTGGTCAGCTGAAGTGCTTTCCAGGCAGTTGGCACGCACTTGCCAAGCAGTGATAGCACTCGCTGGCAGAATCACCGCTGTGCAAGGCAGCTCCTTAGCCTGCCCATTTCTGTCGTTGTTCAGTGCAACTGATCACAGCCTTCTCAGCCTGTCAGTTTCACTGAGGCTGTGTTCTCACCTTCTCCTCAGTGTCGGGATGGGGATACGGAGTGAGACTGCTCCGCTGTTTGGAAAGAGGGATTTCGCTGGGAAAATCCCTCTTGAGTGGCTTCTTAAGGCTCATTTGGCTTCCTGCTGTTCCCAGGCAGGACGCTGCTGGGAAAGGTGGAAGGGCATGGGGACACCTTGGAACATCTGTCCGCCAGCATATTTTCTAATTTTCCCCTCCAACCCCCTGCACCCCCACCAACCACCACCCCCCACCTCCCCCAACACCCCCCCGCCGCCCCCCACCACCAACCACCTCCAAACCAACTCCATGGGCCTGGGAAAATGCACCCCCTGCCCACCGCCCCCCCATTTCTTTTGCTGACGAACAGACCACAGATATTCAAAAAATTTTTCCATCTTCTCAGAAATGGTAAGCCACAAAATTTAATATTGTTGAAAACCTGGCACATGGCAGTGGCAATTGTGACTTTGCCAGCGATATTCACCCTCATTTGGTTCTCCTTACAGCCAGGCTGTGTTAGAGCTCAACCCGGGACTGAGCGGCGCGAGAAAATAATGGCGATCCCTGGAAGACACATCTGGAAGAATCTAACTTTCACGGAGCAGGAATTGAGAGCCAGCTTGAAGCACTTTAAGATCCTCCACCGGGTTCACTGGGTTCCATCACACATCCTCAAAGCAGATAGACGGAGATAAATTCCTGATGGCAAGCAGATTGGCTACAGGAGCCTGAAACATAATCTCTGGGGCTACCACAAGAACAGAAATTTTTGGAAGAGAACCCGAGCTTCATACGTATCAGTTCATAAGTTTTTGGGGAGAAATGATAAGATTCAGTAAAAAGCAGAACTCTGCACATGCTGTTAAAACATGGATTCCTTTATTCTCCTTTTAGACTCCCACTGGCACATATGATGTGGTAAAGTCGAGTACCATGTACCTTTAAGAGAATGCACGTGACAGTACTGACCTATCAATGCACAGTGCGGGCTACTGATTAACTGTAGGTCTGGAGCTGGAGGTGGTTGTGGGAGCAAACAGGATTTAGTGCTCTGCCTTCTGTTGCAATAAGCAATCACAGTTTGTTCTTATGCCGGTCTGTCTTTGGTATAATCGCACTGGTGTGTCTGGAGGTGGGAAAACTGAGTGAAACCCTTGCCACAATCAAAGCAGGGGAACGGCCTCTCCCTGGTGTGAACTCGCTGGTTTGTCAGCAAGTAGGATATCCGACTGAATCCCTCCCCACAAACGGAGCAAGTGAATGGCCTCTCCCCACTCTGACTGTGTTGATGAATTTCCAGCTGATGGTGGTGTTTGAATCCTTTCCCACAGACCCCACATTTCCATGGTTTCTCCATGGTGCGGGTGTCCTTGTGTCTCTCCAGGCTCAGTGATTAGTTCAAGCCTTGTCCTCACACACACAGGACATGTGTGTGGTCCCTCCTCGTTGTGAATGGCCCGCTACTTTCCACTATTGTGGGAGGCATCGATCGACTGCAGTCAAGAAAGCTGCGGTAAGCCAAACGCCTGGATTCGTCATTAGTTGGAAAGTCACTGGAAGCGCAGTCCCCTTGCAGTCATTCATGATGCCACAGTTCGGGCGTGGCGATCCATTCGATCCCATTTCGGATGGCTGGTCTCAGTATGCCGAGCACCTAGCATTCTTTTTTTTGACCACTAACAACATTGCTGGGGAGGAGAAGAAGGGGGCGATCCTTTTGTCCACATGCGGGAGCAAAATGCACTGGCTGATGCACAGCCTCACATCATCTTTCGACAAATGAATAAAAATTGTACAAAACCACCTGAGACCAAAGCCCTCAGTCGCTATGCAGCACTTCAAGTTCAATTCAAAGAATAGGCTTCCAGGGGAGACAACAGCTGGTTATGTTGCCATTTTGAAGGCATTAACTGAACATTGCGAATTCGGAATGGCCATTAGTGATATGTTGAGAGACCGGCTGATATATGGGATTGGAGATGATACTATCCAGAGGCGTTTGCTAGCCCAAGCTAGTCTAGATTTCGATAATGCACCAGAATTAGCCGCAGCCATGGAGAGTGCTGTCAGAAATTCGGAAGCTATAAGAGATGCACAGAATGGCACCGTCCATCTAATAGGGTGGGACTGACCGGCAACAAAAGGCGCAAAAACATCGGACCCCACAGAAAGGCGGGAAACGGCGTCTATGTACAGATTAGTGAAAAACAGCAGCACCACAGTGAAAACCCATAAAATGAATGAAAGAAATGCATTCAGGCATCCAGTGGGCGATTGACAGTTCAAGCAAGTTGAATGCTTTTTCTGCCACTGCTTTGGTCACATGATGCAGCACTGCAGAGATAGGCAGAGACAGCATTTTAAAGACAAAGGGAGAAATCGTGAAATCTGTCTCTTCGAAGAACCAGAAGACATAGAATCAGACATCCATTCATTATATAACCTGAAAGTGGGTCGAACCGAGCCAATCCAAGCAGTGATTGTAGTCAATGGACAACCCGGTAAGATAGAAGTTGATACTGGAGCGTCAATGTCCATCATTGGAGAACATACGTTCAGATACTTGAATAAAGGAACCCATCCTTTAAGATTGAGAGTTTCGGACACTAAACTGAGAACATACACAGGTGAAGAGTTAAGACTGAAAAGGCTGTGTCAAGTCAAGGTGTAGAAGAGGAACAGCCTGCAAAATTATCCCTATTTGTAAATTCAGGCAGGGGACCACGTCTCCTCAGAAGGAACTGGCTGGGAGAGATAAACCTTGAGGGCCCACTAAGTTCACAATTGGAAACCAGGAGCATTACTGCGGAAAAAAAATCCATTCACGAAAATCCAATGGGAGAAGCCTGTAGATGTATTACACCAGGACAGAGTGCAAGATGAAGTCGGCATCTTCCGAAAAGAAAAGGAAAACCTATTAAGGGACTCTTGTGCGCTACAGGATTCAATCAACTCCCAATTTGCGCCACTGAAAAGATATGAATAAGAAAAGGAAGTGTTAATTCGGGCTCTGGCTGGGTTAATGAACGAATTAGCTGAGAAGGGGCACCGATACGAGATTCTCCAGGAAACTATTAATGAGAACAGGAAAGAATTAAAAGAGCTGAAGCAGTAGCTGCGTAAAAGTCCTGAAGCTTTAAAGCTGGAAGGCCCTGAATTCTCAGAAAAGCTGTCAGAAAACCCAACTACTGAGCTCTCTCATGTTCAGCTCATGCCTGAGTCTAGGCCAGCCAATAGCGAAATTAAAGAGAAAACCGGGATACGGATCAGTGCTACCAAGAAAATGACACACAGGAAGAAAAAGAGGAATTATTGATAATCCTCGAGAAGAAAGACAAAACATTTTTTTCTCTGTGTTGCTATGTGCTTGTTGCCCTTTATCTGTTTCAGCTTGGAGGGGAGGGGCAGTAGAAGTGAACGTGAACTGCACCCAGAAGATGGTGAAATCATCCACTGAGGAACCTAGCGGACAACTGTCCCATGAAAAGGAGGTCTCAGAAAAAACAGCTGAGGTTATTGAACTGTAATGCTCAACGTGTCCGAGAAAGCCTCCTGAGAGACTTGATTTGTAAATAGTTATTACTGTAAATAGTTCACATGTTAGTAAGTTTGTCAGCTGTATTTTTTAAGTAAAGGGGGAGGGATGTGGTAAAGTCGAGTACCATGTAGCTTTAAGAGAATGCAAGTAGACTAACCATGTGATGCACTGACCAATCAATGTACAGCACAGGCTATTGGCTAACTGTAAGTCTAGAGCTGGAGGTGATTGTGGAAGCAAATGGGATTTAGTGCTCTGTCTTCTGTTGCAATAAACAATCACAGTTTGTTCTTATATCATTCTCTCTCCATTATTGATAGCAACAATCAACGAACAAGTGTATATGAAGGCGTGCAATTTGAGTTTACTCGACTAGTGAACTCATTGTTTCAAGACATAAAATATGTATATGGTAGCCCTAAGTGGACAAAATGCACAATGGACTTTTCAATACACTCCATCAGTGATCTGAAAATAATGTTAAATTCCATGTTGATGCTGCTGAGAGTTTAATTTCTCCTGTTTCCATTAGTTAAGCTGGTCTGAATTTCTACAGTGCCAAAAGAACTTGCTAGATGAGTAAAGACCGAGATCCACTTAGTGTACCTACTTCCAACCCTGTAGTCACATGATACAAAGATAATGGACCAATCAAGCTAATCAATCTCAATGAATTAGTCTATAACAGGTCCAGAAATAAGGTGAGGAAAAACCCAGTGGTGGAAATCTGAGGGAATCTATCATAGGTCCAAAATCCCAATGCCTGTACTCACCACTAAAGTAAATGTTGGTCTCTTAGGGGCAGAGACAGCAGAGATTATCATGGGGAACGGGGAAGTGGTGCAGACATTGAACAAATATTTTGTGTCTGTCTTCACCAGAGAAGACACAAGTTCCATATCAGAAATAGACAAGAACAAAGGGGCTAAAAAGAGTGAGGAAATTAGGGAAATTAATATCCGCAGAGATAAAGTGTTGGAGAAACTTAAGGGATGACTGCAGAATGACATAGATTGGGATCTGAATTTTGAAGGATACCTGATATTTAGGAAGGACAGGAAGCGAGGAAAAGGTGGAAGGATGGCTCTGTTAATTAATGATGGTATTAGCACATTAGAAAGGGATGACCCAAGTTCAGGAAGCCAAGATGTTGAAGCGGTTTGGGTTGAGATGAGAAAGGACAAAGGCAAGAAGTCACTTGTGGGAGTAGTGTACAGGCCCCCTAATTGTAACTACGTGGTAGGACAGAGTATAAAGGAAGAGATAATGGGAGCTTGTTGGAAAGGTACGGTAATAGTCATGGGGGATTTTGATCTACATATGGATTGGAAAAATCAGGTGGGCAAAGGTACCATAGATGAAGAGTTCACAGAATGTTTTTGGGATAGTTTCTTAGACACTGGAGAGAACAGGCTACACTAAACCTGGTATTGTGCAATGAGATGGGATTAATTGATAACCTCATAGTGAAGGTACCCTTAGGTAGAAGCAATCATCATATGATTGAATTTTACATTCAGTGTGTGGGAGAGAAGAGTGGGTCCAAGACCAGTATTTTATTCTTATATAAGGGCAATTATGAGCGCATGAAATTAGAGCTAGCTAAAGTGAACTGGCAAACGAGATTAAGGGTTAGGTCAATAGCGATGCAGAGGTAGACATTCAAAGGGGCATTTCAGCTTACACAGAATAGATACATTATAATGAGAAAGAAAATTTCCAAGGGGAGGACCCATCATCCGTGGTTAACTAAAGAAGTTAAAGACGGTATCAAACTTAAAGAAAAAGCATATAATTGTGCAAAGATGGGTGGCAGATCAGAAGATTGGACAGAATATAACAAACAACAAAGAATAACAAAAGAATTAATAAGGATTGAAAAATTAGGGAAAGCTAGCTAGAAATATAAAGATGGATAGTAAGAATTTCTATAGATATTTAAATGAGAAAACAGTTGGTAATTGATGCATTGGTTTTAATTTTTCAAAATTTCCCTAGAAGGCTCCCTGGGAAGGTTCCATTAGATTGGAAAATAGGAAATGTAACTCCTTTATTCAAAAAGGAAGGGAGACAGAAAGCAGGAAGCTACAGGCCAGTTAGCTCAACATCTGTCACAGGAAAAACGTCGGAAGCTATTATTAAAAATGTTATGACAGGGCACTTAGAAAAATTCAAGGCAATCAGGTAGAGTCAACATGGTTTTGTGAAAGGGAAATCATGTTTAACCACTTCAGTTTGAAGGAATCACATGTGCTGTGGATAAAGGGGAACCAGTGGATGTACCGTACTTAGATTTCCAGAGGGCACTTGATGAGTTGCCACAACAAATGTTATTGCAGAAAATAAAAGCTCATGGTGTAGGGGGTAACATATTGGCATGGATAGAAGATTGGCTAGCTAACAGGAAATACAGAATAGGCATAAATGGGTCTTGTTCTGGTTGGTCAGATGTAACGAATGGTGTGCCACAGGGATCAGTGCTGAGGCCTCAACTTTTTACAATTTATGTAAATGACTTGGATGAAGGGACCGAAGGAATGGTTGCTAAATTTGCTGATGACACAAACATAGGTAGGAAAGTAAACTGTGAAGAGGACATAAGGAGGCTACAAGGGAATAAAAAAAACAAAGGGATATAGATAGGTTAAGTGAGTGGGCAAAGATCTGGCAAATGAAGTATAATTTGGGCAAATGTGAAATTGTCCAATTTGGCAGGAAAAATAAAAATAAGCATATTATCTAAATGGAGAGATTGTTGAGCTCTGATATGAAGAGGGATCTGGGTGTCCTAGCGCATGAATCACAAAAGGCTAATATGCAGGTACAACAAGTAATTAGGAAAGCTAATAAGATGTTATTGTTTATTGCAAGGGGAATTGAATATAAAAGTACAGAGGTAATGCTTCAGTTGTACAGGACACTGGTGAGATCACATCTGGCATACTGTGTACAGTATTGGTCTCCTTATTCAAGGAAGGATTGAAGCAGGTCAGAGAAGGTTCACCAAACTAATGCTAGGAATGGGTGGGTTGTCTTATGAGGAAAGGTTGGACAGGCTGGGCTTGTATCCGCTGGGGCTAAGAAGAGTAAGAGGTAACTTGACTGAAACATTAATATCCTAAGGGGCCTTGACAGGGTGGATGTAGAGAAGATGATTCCTCTTGTAGGAGAATTTAGAACTAGGAGTCACTGTTTAAAAATATCGAGTTATCCATTTAAGTGAAAGATGATGAGAAATGTTTTTTCTCAGAGGATAGTGAATCTTTGGAACTGTCTTCCTGAAAATGCAGTGGAAGCAGAGTCTTTGAATATTTTTAAGGCAGAGGTGGATAGATTCCTGATTAACAAGGGGTGAAAGGTTATTGGAGGGTTACAATCCGATCAGCCATGCGCATGAAAAACTAAAAAGAAACTTAAAAGAAGCATATGACAAGCTAATAATGCAAAACATTGATCAACCAGTTTTTTAAGGAAAGATGGATGGATTAAAAAAGATGATTGAGGTGGGTTATGACCAGAGACTAGTTGTGAGCAGAAGGGTAAATAAAGAATTTTTAACACAAATCTCAAAATAGTTAACAAAATACAGGTAGGGCTAATTAGAAATAAAATAGGATAAGTTCTAATTGAGGGCAAAGGATGACAGGGGTACCAGCTGAATACTTTACCTGAGTTTTCATAGGACTGCAGGGATGGAAGAAGAGAAAGTGGAGCAAATAGGACAATTTTAGACATGATGAGAGGTTGGTCGAACACAAAAGTAGCTCAGATCGCACGCAACCTAGAACACTGAGGGAATTCACAGGCAGAGGTTTTAATCACCAACTTTTCAAAATCCTTGGTTATGGAAATTGTGCTGGAAAACCTGGTGGGGGAGGGGAGCGGCCAGTATAACACATTTGTTCAAAAGGGGGGACTGGAGAAACAGTGTAACTATAAACCAGTCAGACTGATATGGGAACTGGATAAGCTTCTAGAAGCCATTGCACTGCATAAAATTAATGATCATTTTGAAGGTCATGATTTAATGCAGGACAGTTAGCACGCATTTGTAAATGGCAAAACATGTCTGACAATTTTATTATTTTCTTGATGACTTAACAAATAGTACTGATAAAATTGTGCAATGTATTTTGGAAGGAAAGATAAGAATGGAAAATATCAATAATATCAAACTGTAAAGGAATAGAATGATCAGAGGGACTCAGGGGTTCAGATATATAGGACAGAATTTAATGCTTGTGGCTGGTTTGATGTTATACTAGGATTCAGTACATTATGAGTGAGGTGCTGGTAGTCAAGCAGATATCCAGTTGAAGAGCTAGCATTGTCACATGTGTGATTGGATGAATGGCCTCCCTCTGTGCTGTCATTTCCAAACGTTTGTGACTTGATGAAATGTTTAAGGTGGAAATTATGTGCTGTGCAGTAAAAGAAGTGCACTGAGAGCTTGCTCTGCCCCAGGTCTGCTGATATCAGTGTGGCTTCAGACAGACCAGGAAGTCAGAGCATGAACATGTACAGGGATGTCTTTGTACAACTCAAGCTGCTGCTGAACTGGCCAAATAAAAATGGCATTGCTGGCTAGCTTTCTGGTGGAATTCTTAGACTTGAACTCACTCTAAATAAGAAAAATTGAATTTATAAGTGACAGAAACGGTACTTTCAGTTTTTTGTGATTGATCATCCCAACAATTTGCTTCCAGTGTGTAATTTTATGAATGCTGTAGTTTATATATTATTTCAGCAGGCGTTGATTTGAATGACAGTGGCCTAAATTATGAACTTTATTTTCATTTTAAGAAAGTCTAACACTATTAGATATAGGATTAAGAAACTAGGGGCAGTTTTTAATGCAAACGACAGGGATACTGCCAAGAGAGACCTGCGTCACCTCCTTTTGGGAAGGCCCACTGCATTAAGTGCCTCTCAGGCACTTAAGTGGACAGCTATGGGCCTTCCCTGCGGTCAAGGGCCCTGGGGGCAGAAATTCCACTCCCCCACGCACCCCCCAATCCCCAGAGCTGCTGCCCAATCAGAGGCTGGTAGCTGTGCATTGCTGTGGGTAATACACCCAGTGAGAGTCTCAGGGCAGCAGAGGGACCCAGGCCGAGGTGAGTGAGGATGGGGTGGGGGTTGCGAGGTGGGGGTTGTTGGGTAGATGGGCTGGCAGCAAAGGCAGGGGTTGTCTCTCAGTGGGCAACCACCTTACCCCCAACTACCCCCCCTTCCTGACTCCATGTCCTTTGATCAGGTACTGGGTGCCTTTAAATGAGGGAACCCGCTGGGGATTCATATGCAACCCTGACAGGGTTTGCTTTAAAGGATTCCTTTGTGTCCAGCCCCCACTCACCACTGGTTGAATACCAATGACAGCGTGTTGAGTCTCTAAAGTAGGTAATAATTGCACTTAATTGCCTAATTTGGTGACGGGGGTGGGGGGGGGGGGGGGGAGGGGGGGGGAGTGGGGGGTTGGTGTGGGTGTAGGCCATCCATGAGCCTTCCTGGCTCAGACTTAATTGTGGCAGCCGAGGGACAGCAGCTTGGTCCCCACCCTCCCACCCGATTAAATGCCACTCCTGCTGCCAAACCCGCCTTGGGAGGGCATTAAATTCCGCCCTAGGATTTCATTCAAAGTCTTAAATCCAGTTTTCAGGAATCAGTTATGGTGCTCAGGTGGCTTACTTCTATGTTTAGCTTATTGCCATATGTTTTGCTCCGTAACTATACCTACTGCAATGGTTCAAGGAGGCAGCTCATCACCACCTTCTCAAGGGCAATTAGGGATGGGCAATAAATGCTGACCCAGGCAGCGATGCCCACATGCCGTAAATGAATAAAAAACACAAAGTGCCAGGTAAAAATAAATACATAATATATTACTTTAAAATGTGATTGAATTGTGCTTCTTATCTGTACCAATTAATCCTTGCATTAAAACTTTGTTTCACCTGAAGACTGCGCATGGTCAAGAGAGACTGTGCCAATGTCCCAAGCTTCATTTTTCTCGTTGATGCCTTCGATTTGTTCTATGATGTTGGCACATCAATCGTCCCCTGGTTATTTTGGCTGCTCTTACATTTGGCTCTGGTGGTCATGTGGTCAGTGGCTTTATTACTTCAAGGTGTTCAACTTTGCTTCTATTGAAGGTGTTTGCTTTTATTCAAAGTCAGTACTGGTACTCAAAAAGGATGAGTTGGTTTCCATTCCATGACAAGATTCAAATTATCTTTGTTCTGCTAGTTCCATAATGGGATCCATGAGCATAATCAATAAATATCACATCATAATGAACAGAAACAGTTCAACCTGCTGAGTTATACACATGCTAGAATTTTGGGATGTACTGTTTAAAAGATTACAGCATTTTATTATAGCTCCTGTTTAATCAGTATTCTTCTCAGCCTACCTTTCACCGCCACCCTGTGTCTTTGAAGTTACACACATTTCATTGCTAGACATAAACTTACACATCATGATGTTCAACATTTCTCCAAGTCTAGATCTTCACCTTAGTAACTGAATCAAAAATATGAGATAGTTTTGGTGTGACAACCACAAGCAATGCACATTAAAAATAAAAAGATTGACTCAAGGCAATAGGGTCTAGGAAATTATGCATCCTACCGTTTTATATAATTCCCTTGTCATTTAATTGGCCAATTTTTATGAGTATCTTTTGCAAGTAAACTGAAAGCGGATTGAACACTAGCCATCAAGCAGCGCATGTTGTTCACCGTTCTCTGAGGAACAGCCCAGGCATTTTGTAAAGTTGGCTTCTATTTCACCTTACTTCATGGAACATCATCTTCAAAATAAAATGATTTACTTGTTTAGGGAAGGGAAACAGTTCCAAGAGCTGTGGCGTGCCTCTCGTCCTGACGTTGCAAGCATTACAATGATGCATTTCAATGCAGTGATGCCACTCGGCCATATCTTGCAAACAAACCGGAAACATTTCTTTCCTCTTTGGAAGTTTCCAAAGTCAGATGATGAAAGGAGTGGAGGAGATTCAAGCTCCAAGAGGTTCAACCACCAGAGCCAGTACTGTTTCAGAATCAGCTTCTAGGAGATGCCCCATATCATAGTGAGACACACAATACCAGCCAATATTTAGACCCTCAGTAGATCTTGCATAATGTTTATAAATATATATTCAGTTAAATGATTCCAGCTAGTCTATATTTCATTGGGTAACTTATAGAGATATACTGTAATATACATGTTGTAGTCTCATCCGGATCAATGCAGTGATAGTTTTGCTAATTTCAAATCCAAAGGTGAACATTGGTTTATGACTTTTTTTAGGGGGATTATCTTAGAGATTAAAGGACCAAAATAGCATCCTGTTAATGTACCACCTATTTCATATTATCTGTTATCCAAGTCCGTTATGACATTCTCCACCAGAATTAGAAATTGGACAGGTCAAATATTCTCCATTTTAAGATTTTCCATGTTTAACCATTTTTTTTTGGTTAGGCCAGCATTTACTGCCCATCTCTAAATGTTCTTGAGAAGTTGGTGGTGAGCTGCCTTCTTGAACCACTGCAGCCCGTGTGGTCTGGATACATTTACAGTGCTGTTAGGGAGGGAGTTCCAGGATTTTGACCCAGCGACAGTGAATGAACAGTGATATATTTCCAAGGATGGTGAGTGGCTTGGAGGAGAACTTGCAGGTGTCCTCATGTGTCTGCTGCCCTTGTCCTTCTAGATGGTAGTGGTGGTAGGTTTGGAAGGTACTGTCTAAGGAGGCTTGATGATTTCCTGCAGTGTATCCTGTAGATGGTACACACTGCTGCTACTGTAAGTCAATGGTGGAGGGAGTATATTAAAGATGTGAGATGTGAGTATGTCATTCGATATTCACTGGATCATTCTTTGCATATTATGGTCTATGCAAACTGTCTGACATCCTTTGTTACCTGTCCAACTATTATTAATGAAAGCAAAATAAATGTCTTTCCTGGATCAATTTGCTGGAATAACTGTATTAGGGGAAAATCAGTCTTAAAAAGGTCATACTGCCATTATAAATTGAACATCCGATTGTATTGCTATTGTCATTTCATTGCACTGTCCCTCTATTTGTCTGTAATCAATGCAGGTAAAATCTTATCTGCCTCTTTTTACTATTAAGGCATATGCACCATAAACCTCCTTTTTTCATTCAGCCAAGTAGTCCCTTCATGTTGAAAATTGTCATCCACCTTTAAGTTACATCTGGAGATTTTGGCAGGTACTCGTTTAAGGTAACCACAGAAATGCATTAAGGTCTTGCTTAGACAACAGGGCCATTTTTACTAAATGTTTAGTCTACAGCTCTCCAATGGCCATGAGACAAGGCTAACTTCATACAAAAAAATTCATTAAAATGTAAATTATTCAGGGCAGCAGTTTTAAACTAATGATTATTATCCTGTGGAATAACTTGATAGGAAAGCAAATTTGCAATCGCGCAAAATATCTGGGCAGCCAAACGAAACATAGCAGAGAGGATGTTGCTGAGAAGTATTTTTTTTCAAAATATGCTCTACATATGGATTTCATTACCCACAATCTTTACAACACACCATTTGGGAAATCTCTGGAATAATCCAGAGCTCTACAGTCTTTTATTCCTCAACCGACAATAACGTTATATATTTCAGCCTTTATGGCCATTTGTCATTCCTCTGTAGAAATGAAGTCTGGTTCGTGCCAAGTATTTTTTTTTTGTTTTGGGATATAACTTCCCAATTCTGAAAGATATATGTTAACAAAGCTCTTTGGCTCTTATTACAGAAACTCAGTATCTTCAGGGATGTTGCCAGTTTGGCATCACTTTAGGTGAGACAGTAGCGCTGCAAAATTTAAACATATGCAAGACTGGCAATCATTATAACAATCGTTATCTTAAACCAAACAGCTTCTCCTGCCAACATAATGCAGAACAAATAAATTCATGGATCATTTAAAACACATGAAGGCAAAGAGAGTCCTATGCTGCCATGGCTGGTCTCACTCCAAAGAGCTTTTGTGAAATGTAGCCCAAATTTTACCTCAGGGTGAGAGGTCAGCCTGAGGTCGACAGGCCAGGGTGGCACACATGTGGGGCCAGAATCATTTTAACACCTTGGACTCAGTTACAGGCCTGACTCTGTCTGAGCCTGGTAGAAAAGAGCAAGATACCAGCGGTGAGAACTCATGACAAAGGCGCCAGGTAGTTAGTTAAGTGAATCAGAAGTGGGGAAACGGAAACCGGGCTCTGGAAGCAATCGTGGTCTGGGGGTGGGGGTGTGGTTGGTGGGGGGTGCAGATGCCTAGGCAGGGGTTGGGGGTGGTGGGGGGTAAGGTCTCTGGCTGGCCCACAAAGAAACCCTTAATAAATGTAAAGATTTACCTTTCTGGCTCTCTTCTGAGCCCAGCTGCTCCTTGGCAGGAAATAAGAGGAACATTGGGAACTGAATGACACATTCAGAATTCGACTGATGAGTATCAATGAGGTCTTTACCTGCCTGGTGTGAGGTTAGTGATATGTAGCACACTGTCGCAATTTTACAAACATGTGAACGTATGAATTAGGAGCAGGAGTAGGCCATTTGTCCCCTTGAGCCTGCTCTGCCCTTCAATAAGATCATGGCTGATCTGATTGTAACCTCAACCCCACATCCCTGCCTACCCCGATAGCCTTTCACCCCCTTGTTCATCAAGAATCTATCTAACTATTTTAACTTCCCTCCCCAACACTCCTGCCATCCCTTCACACTGAACAATGTCACATGAAATGGGACATGTTCTAATTTACAGAATAATTTTATTAAAATGTTTAAAACCCTGCATGAAACCTTATCCCGCCACTGGATGAGGTTTCATGTTTTCTCTACTTGACGCCGGGGCTCCCGGCCTGTCCACCAACCTTAAGGTTGGACGGGCAGGTCCTTTAATTGTTTAAATGATCCTGTCAATGGCCTCAATTGGCCATTGACAGGTCGGCGGCCCCGCAGCTGATTTTGCTGCGCCCCCGCCTTCCTGAAAATTTAAATGGGGCGGGGTGACATTGGGGATTCCGCCTGACATCATCCCCCATCATTTTACACGTCAGCGAGCGGGCCCCACCCCCTGCTCACCGACAGCAACATTCTGCCCCAGGTATTCCTTCTCAATTTTGGCAAGAGATTTTCAAGGAAGAGAGGGAGAAAGAACCAAGAAGACCTTGAAAGAAATACAATAAACACTTTGGCAGAAGATTATATGTGTCCATCTGCGGTGGCCTATGCAGATTTGACTTGAAATCCTCAAGTTAATGTTAAAACACCCAGTTAGTTGTTCCTGGACAGCGAGCAGCACACAGTTAAACCTGGCTATTTGAAATATTTTTAGGACTTCAGATATAATGGGTCATGATTTGTAGTGGCAGGGAAGCTTATGGTTGGACTTCACATGCCACATTAGATTTTTCATTTCTTGCAATAGCAAGTTGCTGGAGGTGCGAGCTAATAACTCGCAGAGAGGAAAACTAGGTGTCTGGAACTTGAATGAAGCAAGCGATGGCATAGTTCCTTAACCAATCAACTTGGAGAATTGTGAAATAACAGCATGAAGACTTAGAAGGAAGTGGAAACTTGAGTGGGTGAATTCAATGTCAAATTGGATACAAAAAAAGAAAGGGGGAGAAAGAAAGATTCAATTGAGAAAAAAAGAGACAGAACGGAGAAATAAAATGTTTACATTTTAAAAATTATTTTACATTTTATAAACTCCAACAACAATTAAAACCTGAAGGAATGAGACTTCATGTTTATAATAGTTAATTTTGGGTGCCAAGGAGGTTGATTGGTAGTAATTAGCACATCATAGCTTTAGAAGGTTACTTAGACTGAAATGGGCAAGATTTAATTTTGTGTGATGAGTTTATTTTGTTACTGACCACCCAACTACAGCAACTTCACACCATTCAATGTATTTCTGTGGTGAGTCAGGCAATGAAATGCGGTTTTATGAGGCTAAAGCTGGAGCAGCACAACTTGAGCAGCAAATTTTGGATAATTGTGCTTAAGCATGCAACTGCCGCTTGCAAAAGTTACTATACCATTTACGTGTAAGTAATGAAGAGTGCTATTAGTCTTTTGACAACCACAAGCAGCACAGTTCTCATCTGCTCTGTGGCTGCCGGTCCAGTTGGAGGAGGTGGCACAGTTCAGTGAAAATCCCTTTGGTGAATTGTAGCCGCCTTAGACTCTACTCCTGGCTGAGATGGAGATAGGAGAAGTGCTCGCTGAATATGGGCTGATCCTTGCACCTACTCCACTCTATGCATGGCTTCTGCCTGCAGTCTGTGCTCTATTGCCCTGTCATGCTGCAGCCATTAAGGGACTGCAACTCTATCCCAAATGGGTGATAACAGACCTTCCATTGACAGGCCTCCAAACTCCTCTGAACTCCTTGGAAAAGTGCAGCACTGCTCCCCTTCTCGCTTCAACTACTTTTCAGAGCTTCTCCATCAACACTACATGGGACATCCACCAACTCTGCAGCAGCAAAATAAACTCAAAAGCATCTCATCTGAAAGACCAATGCTTATATACATAACTCCTGGTGAGACTGGGGGATGGGTGGGGCGGGGGGGAAGGGGGGTGGGGTGGGGGTGGGGGGTGGTGGTGGTGGGGGGGGTGGTGGTGGGGGGTGTAGGGGAGGGGTTAGTGGTGCAGTGGTGGGAGAGGCGGATTCCTTTGTGCAGCATGTGCACCTAACAGTGTTAAAGAGAGGGCATCAACAGGGCCTGAGGTCCAAAATGGCTGCTGAGCGCCGTCATGATATTCCCACACTGCATACTCCCGGAGCATCCATGCCACAGTCACATCAGCGCCTGTACAAGCATGACTTGCCAGGCGGGCCACACCAAAAGACAAGTTAGGCAGATCTCCAGGATTCTGTAGGACTGACACCAACAGCAATATGGAGCCACATTTTGCGACCATAGAGGCAAGACTAGCCCATGGAACCAAACCAATATACTCTAGTGCAGTATTAGCTGCCTAGTTACAGAGTGGCACTGACACAAGTCCCTGTCTACTCTCGCATTGAAATGGTACATGTTTGGAGAAAATAACCAAAGGTAAAAGAATCTTTACAATAGGCTGTATTAAATCTATTGTAACCATTGTCTAAATTATAACCACCTGGCTTCTCTTTCTCAATTTTCTTCTTCCAAGTGCTTAAATTTCTGTGGTTTTCCTTATTTCTCATTGGTTATTTTCCTCTTTTCTTAACCACAAATTATTTATGTTAATTTCCCATTTCAATTTTCTCCCCAAGTACATTCCAACATAAAAAAAACTCTGCAAGATATTGTTGGCATGACAGTTCCTCAGTCAGCACACTATAAAAATAATGTTTATCACATAATAAACACATCACAAAATGCAAACACCCCCACAAACCTGGCTTCAACAACTCCTCCAATAACTTCATTCAGCAGAGCAATTTCCAGGAATCATATATGACCACTCCTCCCTCCTAAAGCATGCAGAAATACACCAGCTGCAGATGCTTCATCCACCTGACCAAAAAGGAGCTGTGGGAAGGTACTGCCCAGATGCCCAGACAACCCTAGACATGTTCAGAAGTCTATCTGCTGGAAAGTACAGTGTTTGTCTGTTGCACACGAGTATAATGGGCCTATCTGATTTCTTTACGTTTCTCTTGCAGTCTTTATTTCCCTCTCACTCCAAGCTACCTCACTTATCAGTGCGAATACTGTAGCAAATGGTCAAGTGTTACAGTAACCAACAGGAGAGGGAGATAAAGCAATCTTGTAAGAAAGGGAATCGAGGGAAAGTGAAAATAAATGAGGGAAAATCAGGTTGAAAAGAAATGAAGGTGAATGAGTAGGTGGTAAGAAAAATATTTCTATCCATCTGGATGATGAACTCCCAACATTATTTTTGACATTAATATTGCAACCTGGGGCCAGAGAGGGAAGGGTGAGAGATTTCCTTGGGGATCAAGAGAGAGAGACATATGAATCGGCAAACAAACTGTTTGAATGGGGGAAGGACGAGTAACAAATTGAGAAATTATACAGGAAAAGGGAGGGAAGAAAGCCTGAGAAAGAGGGAGACAGAGGGAAAGGCACCCTTTCAAATATGAGTGAGAAGGGGAGGGATATTATCCTGTACTGGTGAGAGGGGTGGTTGGAAAAGAGAATCTCTTTTGGGTGGAACAGTTCTGAAGGAGAGGAGGGAAAGAAAGAATTTGATGTGATAAGAGGGAGGTGAAGGTGAAAGGGATAGAAAGATTTTGTTGTGTATGTATGAATGGGGTGTGTGCAAAAAGGGACTAAGTTAAACCTGATTCTCAGGACATCTCTTGTTCTGCTTTAAGGGGGATATTTCCTTCACAGGCTAACATTATGTAACATTGCACATTCTAATGCTGTGAAAGATCATTTAAACTGCTTTGGCTTCAAGACTGGGACAGGACCATGTGTTTCAACTTAACTGCCTAACTCAGTGATTTTCAGTAAAGTAGGAAAACAGCCTAAGCAGAGGTGAAAGGATTCTAATAGTCATCAGCAGAATCAAAAATGCTTGTAACTATTTAAAGAATCTTGATAGAAATGGAATATTTGAGAAGTGAATCCATTAGATGCAACTCAAATTCAGCTGTGGAGTACAATGGGGGTAAATATCATTACGGGCGATAGTGCATAATGGATGAAATCGAATAGCCAACTATTATACTCCATGTCTGATATGCACTTCCATTGACTTTGTAAAGAACATATCTTTTTTATTTTTCTCTTTTTCTGTTGGACTGTAGATTTAAAACTACAATGGATGCAGTTTGAAAGGCATGTCTACTGGAACAGGATGAGAGATATAACAATGTTGCAGTCCTGGAACAGAGTGTGCAATGAAAGACAGGTTGGTGCTGGAAAGGAGTCTTGGACCAAGGGCGCTGCCTGACAATAGCATTTTAATTGGCTCCTGACCAGGTGACCAGGGTTTGTGTGAGAACAGTACAACAGAAAGCTCCTGGCCTGCAAAGAGAAAACACCTAAAATCTGTTTTCCTCATATCTCTATAACCTGGTCTCTCTCTCTGAGGAAACCCTTGTAAGAAGGAAAATGGGAAATCACCATTAGAGACATTGAAAAGCAAGTTCTCAACCAGTGAAGTAAAGACTGAAACTGCTGAATGACCACCTTGTGTCATCAACAAGAACTGAAAGGAATTTGGAAGACATCAATCAAAATAATCCAGTTGGTTTATTGAACTGTTGGTGCTATTGGTGCTATTGAACTGTTTTATCCCACACTTATAATCCATTGTTTTGTGTGTCTTATATGTCACGCACATTTTAGAAGGGGGTAGAGTTCAAATTATAGTGTTAGAAGTTAACAGTTCATATTTCTTTTTTTTGCCACTGGTTAAAGATAATTTGTTCAATAAACAGTTATTTACTTATTAAGTTTACAACCCTGGTGCTCGTATTGTGTTAACCTAAATTAAACAGTTAGGTAGAATTGGGGAAATCTTGAGGTTTAGTCAAACTTTTTCACATTTGTCGTGGCTACAGTGGGGTTTGATATTACCATGCACTACCCCCAGTGAGTCGAGACAACTTCATCTCACATAATAAATCTTTTATAAAATATCATTGTTCAACATTGTAGGTCACTCAATCCATTATCCTGAGGTGAATGGGACGTTTGACCTCTTCCTTTACTTTGTTTTCTGCCCAACACAGCAACTTACTTATCATTCAGAGGTCAGTTCTGAAGAAGACTTACACTCAAAATATTAGCTTCTTGTTTCTCTTTCTCAGATGCTGAAGGACCTGATATGCAATTCCAGTGCTTTCCGTCTGCAGATTTCTCTCGCTGTCACTTTTAATCTTATTATTAGTTCTAGTTTAATATTGTTTTCAAAACTGCAAAGGGCGTCACCTCAGCCATTACCAATGGGTTACACTCTCACTGTTGTATCAGATCATAGTGGGTCTTACTCCAGACTCTAGGTTGACACACCAGTGCCTTACTGAGAGAAAGCTGCATTGTCAGCGGTGCTGGCTTTCAGATGAGAGTCTTAGCCTCTGTCTGCCCACTCAGGTGGATGCAGAAGATCACACGATTGTGTCCAAAACAGAGCAGGGGAGATTTCCCTGATTTTGTGGCCAAAATTAATACTTCAAACAACACCACAAAAACAGATGTGATTTGATTATTATCACATTGCTGTTTGTGGGAGTTTTCTGTGTGCAAATTGGCTGCCACATTTCCTACATTACAACAGTAAATACACTTCAAAAGTACTTAACTGGCTGTGTAGCCCTTTGGAACATTCTGAGGTTGTGTAAGATGCTATATAAATACAAGAATTTATTTCCCTCGATGATTAAACATTTTTTACATAGCTGAAAATAAGAAAAAATAGTATCAATTTGTTATAGCAACTTGCATGCAAATACCTGAGTTTATGTTTAAGGGCTATAATAATTTGATTGACAATGCTAATTATATTGCCAATACACCTTTTTCTTTAAAAATAAACCTAATTTTAAATAGAGTTTAAGTTATAAACAAAAAGCTAAATCATTGAACAAATATTTTACTCAGCTGTTTTTCCTTATTAGGAATCACTGACAGTTTTGCAACCTGACTAATTATTAATGGAACTCATTAAAAATAAATTAATTTGGTGTCACCTGTTTCACAACATCGCAGAAATTAAAATAAATTCATTATCTTCTTTAGTTATGAAAATAAATATGGCATTGTTGAGCCTTTAAACATCTTTCTGATATCGAAAAAGAAAATGTCAGAAATGCTCAGCAGGTCAGGCAGCTTCTGAGGTGAGGAAAACAGAATGAATAAGCTGAATGTTCTGCCAGAATGGCATTTGTAGGTCAGGTATCTGACTAATAGCGTGCTCCACCTACTTCCTGACCAATCAGAAAGAGCGGAAGGGATGATATACTCATTCTTTCCAAGGATGGATCTTTAATTAAAATTACCACCCTATGAGTTTACAAGGACTCAACTGCGCTTGGATTTTTGAAGCTGCAGCAACCCCAATAGTGGGGAGGAGACCTGGGAAAGCTGCTCCCTGGGTCTCTCGCTCTTGCCCGGGGGTATTGCTGTGGGTTCGGAGGGGCTGCACTGAGGTGAGCTCTCCCAAAGACGGGAGGAAGAGGAAAGGCTGACAGCTGCATTAAGTGACTTGAGGCGACATGGTACTCACCCTTCCCAAGCGCAGGAGATTGTTGAATCTATTGCAGCACTGTGTCCATGTGCGCCGCACCACATCATGGGAGGTCACACTCTCGGCCACCTCCTCCCACACACGTTTCATCAGGCAGAGAGGCCTCCATCTCCCGTCCCTCGGAAGAATGATCTCCTGCTGTGCTGCCACCTCCTCCAGGAGGGCAGCCAGGCACTCATCGGAGAAATGAGGGGGCCTGCTGGCCTACCCTCTGACCTGGCCTGCCCCGATGGTCTACCCTCCGGCCTGGCCTGCCCCGATGATCTACCCTCTGACCTGGCCTGCCCCGATGGCCTACCCTCCGGCCTGGCCTGCCCCGATGGTCTACCCTCCGGCCTGGCCTGCCCCGATGGTCTACCCTCTGACCTGGCCTGCCCCGATGGTCTACCCTCTGGCCTGGCCTGCCCCGATGATCTACCCTCTGACCTGGCCTGCCCCGATGGTCTACCCTCTGACCTGGCCTGCCCCGATGGTCTACCCTCTGACCCGGCCTGCCCTGCTGCTCTACCCTCCAGCCTGGTCTGCCCCGCTGGCCTACCCTCCGGCCCGGCCTGCTCCACTGGCCTATCCTCCAGACTTGCCTGCTCAACAGAAGGCCTCTGGTGAGGCCTTCTGCCTGCCATTGTGAGCAGCCTTGCAAAGGCTGCCAGCGCTTCATTTAAACAGGCTGCCGGGTCGCCATTGGACCCGGCGGTCAGTGCACTCCCACCCGCCGCCCACCCACTCCCGCTATCCTCAGGAGTTGAGGAATACGCTGGACGGGCCATAATTGGCCCACCTGCACAAAGTGGCAGCGCGGACCCGATTGCAGTCCACGATCGGGCCTGCTCCCTTCCGGCTTGGCCCAGCCGACACGGGGAAAGTTCTCCCTTTGTTGCTTCCCCGACATTGGTGTTCTTGTGGTTGACCTGGTGACATAGCAAGCCATTCAGTTGTACCAAACCGCTGGAAAGAATAAGAGTAATTAAACTGAACGGGCCATGTGTCTGTGAGCTTGGATATTGCCAATCCTTCACTGTTACTTTGTCAAATGCAGCGTGAGAGTAGCTTCACCGCTTGGACTGCGAAGGTTCAAGTTCGTATGTAACTATCACCACCTTCTCAAGGACAACTAAGAAAGACAATAAATGTTAGCTTTGCCAGCAATGCTGGATAAAATCTTGCAAATCATGATTCTGAGTTTTATAATCATTATTTCTCCCTCTACTTCCTTTTCATTATTTAAATAATCTGTAGAATACTCCTAATAGTGTGACTGACTCCTTCCTACCCTTTAATCTCAGTCCATATAGATTCTGTTTCTATCTCTTTGTTAGTTATGTCTCTTTTTGGTTCATCTATTATGTTATTTCTGATTAAAACTCCTACCACAGGTGCCCTTCTTCCTTCTCTATTATTTCTAAATGCAATGCTGTTCTATCTGAAGCTGTCTTTCCATTATCCTCATTACATCTATTTCTTCACTTCTAATTATTGTCTTCAATTCTCCCATTTTGTTGCTGACACTAAGCACACCGCTTTACAGAAATTCAATATGCTTTTATTTCTCATTACCTCTGTTTTATTTTTATCAGGTATTTCATTACTTTCTCCAGCTTTCCCCTTACGTATTTATGTTGTCTTTATCTCTTTATGACTCTGACCTTGACTTTCATCCATTCTTAATTTCTTCGCTTTATACTATGTCCACCCGAATGCTCTCTCCATTAGTAATCTAGAGTGCTTTCTGTGGTCCTATTTATCTTTTCTGCTTGCTCCAAGCTCTGTTCAGGTGCCCCCTATCCCAGCCAAACAGCCCCTTATTCTCCCTGTACAGCTGACAGTTTCTTGAATTCCTTCCCAGCTGCTTTGAAATATCTCTTGGGTAGGCACCACACCCTGTGGGGTTCTCAATTGCAAGTGCAAAGGATACTGTCTATTTCCCTAATTATTGAATCCCTTAAAACTACTGCCTTTCTATTGAACTGTTTGCTGCTTGTAGTATCTTGGTTAGCATTCAGCATAGCCTCCCCATGGTCCTGCTCTTTTATCACTAGGGGAACATCATTCCTGTTGGACAAAGTGATTGGAGACAGATATAATCCAGAAGTAACTATTAGAAATATGAGTCGACGGCTGCTTAATATACTTGCTTTTAAACATTCCTCTCTCCACCATTTTAAGAGGCATTAACCCCTTACTTATATTTTTATTAAAGAATAAAAGAGAGGGGTTAGAATAAATGTTACCTATGCAAAGAGTGAAATGTGTTATTGCAAGTAGACTAGAAACCGAGTCAGTCACAGGAGACAGGTTAAAGCAGAAGAGGAATGGGCAGGGCAATGATGCAATGGCTTCCTCCATGTACTCATTCTTGGCCCCTGTCTAGTTCAAACCCGAAAACAAAGGCACCTTACCCATGTCACATGCAGTCCATTCTGTCTTTGCCTCTACAAATCCTGAAGATTGCTGCGTCTGTTCGAAAAAGAAACAGATTAGACTAGTAACAATAGCATGGGATTCTTAGTGATTGATGCCACTTCAAGTGCAATTTCCATGTTGCCATGTTCAAATATTCCAATGGGACAAAGTGCTGTTCCATAAGTGATAGCTTTGATGTTATGCTACATAGTTAGTGTGCAGCAGCCTAGAACATTACTGACCTCTCCCTTTTAAAAGAAGTGCAAAAGCCCTTTGATCATTTGGTATTGTGCAGACTGTTTGAGGTTAATGCTGGTAATAATTATCTGTCCACCAAGTTAAAATACGCCAGAAATGAAAATATTCATAATTTGCAGAAACACATTGAAAAAGCTAGGTTTGTTTTGTGCATTCCAAGGACATGCACCATTGTCAGGCTATGCGCTGAATTATTTGAAGCATCTGTTATTGTATTTTCTATCTGTGTTCATTAAATGTGGTATACCATATAATATGAAGTCAGCTGTACAATGCAGCCTCAGAGTGGAGCCAAGCCATATGCATTTACACTGGTAATTTCTGAAGTGTATTTCAACAATGAACTATGCAATAACATTAAAGCAAAATACTGTGGATGATGGAAACCCGAAATAAAAACAGGAAATGCTGGAAAAACTTAGCAGGTCTGGCAGCATCTTCGGGTCCAATATGACTCTTCTTCAGAGCTGGAGAGGTAGAAATGTGATGGGTTTTATACTGTTGAAGAGAGGTGGTGGAGCAGGCGAAATGAAATAGAAGATCAGGGATATATGAAAGCTCAGGAGAGATTTGACAAAGATGTCATGGACACAAGGCAAAGGGTGTGGTAATGATAGTGTTAAAGTATGCAAAATAGTGTTGAAATGTGCAACTTGGCTCTAGTCTGCTGGCGGAATACTTACCCAGAATGTGCTACTAAAATAATGGTGAGTTTAATGACACATGCTGTTATTGATGTGCGAATTGTTCAGTAACTTGTGGTGCGGAGGAGATGCCCTGTGCATTATGAATCAGTACAAGTTGCTGGATGAATTACACCATTGTGCCATTAGCCGTGCACCACTCAACTTCCACTGGTTTCATGGCGTTGCAATATTTTGCCCATTAATAGACAATTACATCCACTATAGTTTCAATGTATCAGTAATCACAGTGTCAAGGTCCAATAACAATCATTTTGTTGACTGGAAATTACATTGTATAGCAATTACATTGTTAAAACAATTGCATTGTTAAAATAAGTGATGGGCATTGGCTTACCCATAAATAGGGACAACTGTAACACTCCAGTTGGGAAAGGAACGAGGAGCCTGTCACTCTGTTGAGCTGGCTGATGAATAAACCTGCTTGAGGTAAAAGCTTCAGGCTCATTCTTCCCTTATACACAATTATTGGAGTTAATACGTAGAACGTTCAGGATGTCACTTAATAGTGCACTTTTAATCAGGAAATTTACATTAATAAAATGCCAATGAGCTACCCCGTCCCAGAAAGGAAACAATTTAAACAGTGCAGTCTCATTCCTACAGGTGGTATAGACCGAAAAAAGTAAGAAAAAAGTAAAAAGTCAAATATTTTACATCTCTATTTTTTTCTTACTTATCTTTTCTGTCCTTTTCTCCCTTAATCTAATCATTTTTTCCCTCTCTTTATTTCACTTTCTGTAGCTGATTTAACTTGAATTCATCCTCTTTCTCAGTTTTTCCTCTGTTTCTTTCTCTATCCTTATATCTCGTTGGTTAAGTAGATACACCATCGGTTTCATCATTGACGCTTCTGATGCCCCACAAATCTCACTGCACTGTTGTCAGCTCAAACCTCCAGCACCTTACAGGAGAAAAGATCCTTGAGCTGAAGGGCGAGGGAAGAAACTGATTAACATGGCACATTCCAGCAAAATCTGGACCATTATAATTCATCACTACTATTGTGGTTTTCCAGCTTTAAAGTTCAAACTAGTTGAGTTATTAAAAAAAAACACAGATCAAATGTTTTATTAAAAGAGCCAATGGAAAACTCTTGATGGTGTAACACAAACCAATCCGCAAAAAACACTTGGGGCAGGATCTTTCAGATCTGTTAGGAACTAGAGAGAGTTAAGTAAGTTATATGTGTATCTAGGTGTGCTAAGAATAAGGTATATCTTTAAGTTTAAGTTCAATTTATATATTTTTTCTATTTCTGGGTTAAAAGGTGAAACCTGGGATCTGGTTTCATTTTTGACTGGCGACTGTAGCTCAAAAGCTCTGTTTGTATATCTGCATTTCTAATGAGCTTTATGGCTCTTGAATGGGAGTAAAACAAACACAAGAGTAGAAAAAAACTGTGCTGTTGCCTAGTAACAGGGGTCCAGAGAGGGAGGCCCCACCCACTCACACACATAGACAGAGAAACTGAAAGCAGTTTGAGTTCAATTGGTCATTATGCTGTAAGTTGAAGGGAGCCATTTAAGTCTCTCATGCTGACATACTAGCAGACTGCTGAGGGAAATAAACCTAAGGATCTTAGTTGAGTTGCTCTAAAGTTAAAGTAACAGTGAATGTCAAGTGAGTTCTGGATCTCAAGAGAGATACCAAGCTGTCAGCTGTCTACCGGGAGAGGGAACTGCAGAGTGGATTTCCCAAAAGAACTGAAAGGTCCCAAATTCAAGCAGGGAGACAGAAAGTGGGGGGCGGGGGTGGGTCCCAAGAAGACCTTCTAGTCAAAGGAAGAACAGGAATCTGGAAAAGGTCCTGTTCTGTGCAAGTGACAATGAGGAACAGAAAGGAAGGCTCCAAGCTTCATGCTTAAAGGGAGAAAGCTGCAGGAAGCAGATTTAAAGCGATATAGGTGTGCAAGAAGCCAGAAGGCCCAAGGAGACAGCTGAAGCTCTGTAACTCTTTACTATAGGCATGTGAAGCAGATGTGTACAGTTGATGGCTGAGCATTTGGGAGAGAGTGTGTGGAAGAAAATTTGAATGCACTTGGTGATCCAGGGGACAGGAGTATTGGAAGGAGAGTTCAAAACCCTGGATGTGAACCCTTGTGGAAGGTATCTGAGGGAAAGCTTCATTTGGGAGAAGATTCCAAAGCGAGTTCTTGGAGAGTGGAGATTGGGAACCCTTGTGTGAAAGACAGAATTCAGTGAGACCGGTTGGCTCACGGTGTAACAAGCATCCGGTGGGGTAGTTGAGGAGAGATCCACAGCATCTGGTTGAGGTGGCATCTGTCACTTGGTTTCAGGGTGTGGGGTACCTGACCACAGGTCACCGATTGGTTTACATTGACTGTATACTTACTGTGAACATTAGAGTATAAGATAGCTTTTGTAACTTGCATTATCCTTACAAATCTGTATATATCTGTAAAGGTATAGTTGTGGTTGAAGGAGTATTGTAATATAATTCATCTTTTCTGGTTTAATAAGTGTTTTATTCCTTTGTTAAAAGTTCAACGTCTGACTCAAGTGACTCTGTTCAGTAGCCACTCTCCACGTTTCTAAATGAGAAGTAAAAGTTAGGATTTATCACGCCAGGTTCCACCCTGGGATTTGGCTTGTCTGGTTGTAACATCCCATCATCCAAGGAATCAGCGGCAAACATATTCCCGTTGGTGCTGTCTACCCCATAGCCATTTAACACTCCAGTGAGTGTTAATTGATGGGAGGTGGGACTTTTACCCCTCAGTCAGGAAGAGGTTCTGCCTCAGGGAGCTGCTGGACAATCTGATTGGCCGGCAGCTTTCTCGTCCCAGCAGCACCAGAAGCTGCAGTGGTCAGGACCGGGACTGCAAGCGGGCCCCTAGAGCCTAGAGCTGGGATTTGGGCCCAGAAATTCCCGCCGTAAGTCAATGGACTTTTTGCTGGTTCGTCAGATTTTCCATCTTGCTACAGCCGGGACCAAAAAAATCCTGGCCTAAGCCCTGGTTGTCCAGGGCCAGGTAAACATGTGGGTCTCTGGATGGCGAGGGGAGGTGAGGGCAGGACTTGCTCCCGCTGAGGGATATTTTGGTTGGCAGGAGTGGGCGAGAGGTGGCAGCGTGCCCGCTGCCAATTAAAAAGCCTATTAACAATCCAACTGATTTAAATTTTTCGCTGTCCGTCCAACCTTACAGTTGGCGGGTGGGCAAATAGGCCAGGGCGGCCTTTGCGTTCTTTGCAAAACCTCATCCACGGGCAGGGTGAGGCTTCGATCTGTCATTAAAAAAGATAAAATATTTTCAGACTAATTTCTAACATGTCCCTGCTCATGTGACAGAGTCACATGAGGGGACATGTTTTTCCACACCTCACAATGCTTTATTTTTCATTTTCAAAACTATTCATCTCCCTGAGGCGGCTCTGTGCCTCAGGGAGCTTTTCCAGCATGTACTCACGCGCATGCGCCAAGTTCCCCGCTCGCCTTCCTCCCACCACCATCACCCCCACCCTACACAGGCAGCGCTGCCACGTGCGTTTCACACCGGGTGGGCCTTAATTGGCCCGCCAGTGTGAAATCGCGGCCCAGCCCCAATTGCGGGTGGCGGTCGGCTTCCCGACTGTTCCTGCCTGACCCCGCCGAGCCCACCCAATGAAGGCAGACCCCTGCCCCATGACAGACAACGGGTGCGAAATCTGGATCTGTAACCCCTGTTGGAGCTGATGCTGCAGAAGCTGAAGTCCCTTCAATTGGGGCATGTGGCATCTCTGGCTGCTTCCAGCATTGCCCACATGGTACCCCATGCGTGACATACCGTGCGTACGCAGGAAGCCTTCCAATTGGCCTAATAGTGATGTTAAATCAGCTGTACTGTTAGGATCCTCGTAGAGACCTTTAAAAAAATGAATTCCGCCAGGAGTTAAAGTTTGAAGACTTTTACTGTAATAAACAAACTAAATGCAACATTGACTAAACACTATTTTTCAGGCAACTCATACTCTAAACTGCAGGAAAGTTTCCCCATTTAACTTTTTAAGTGATTGAAACCCCCCTCCATGTTGATACTTTACGCTGTCCCCTGAGTGGACACTTCATTCTCCTGGAACCAGTCCAAAGCGATTCTCAGTTTCCAATGGCCTCCTTCCTTTCTCCTTTTCCATCTGGAAAACTTCGAATCCCGAACTGATTTCCACAGTGAGCGCTACATGGGTTGCTTTTAGAGATGTTGTTCCCAGATTTTCCAGGGAGCATCTAGTCCTTGGTGTCAATGACAGAGTTTATTTCTGATCACTGGTAGGCTAACACGTATGATAAAGGTGCAGTGGCCTTATTAGGAAGTGGAAGGAATAGACAATGCCATCAACGTCATGGATGTGGTGGTCTTGTGGCACAGTGGTAGAGTTCCCACCTCTGACCCAGAAACTTTGGGTTTGAGTTCCTTGCCAGGCCTTGTTGACCACAGAAGGCGCGCTTGCAATCTGGTTCAGTGGGCTGGAAATCCTTCCACCACCTCCCCATTATTCTTCTAAGGGAAAAAGAGTTTGTGTGAAGGTATGTCAATGACAGTAATGCAATCATAAGAATGGGAAACTTTCATTTACGTATCAGCTTTCACAGCTCCCAAAGTGTTTTCCGGAACATTAAGTTTGGAAGTGTAGGACACATGCCAACCAAGTTGCAAACAGCATGGCCCCACAAACAACAGCCTGGTAATAACCTATTTTTAATGATGCTAGCTGTGGGATAGATATTGGCCAGGACACCAGCGATGTCACCTGCTCTTCTTCAAAATAACGCCACGGAATCTTTGATGCCCAGCTGATGAACCAAGCGGGGCTTCACTTTAATGTCTCATCAAAAAGGTGGCACTTGTGACAACTCTGTGCTCCCTCAATGCTGCACTGAAGTGTCAGATTGTGCGCTCGTGTGCAGAGAGAGTCTTTCCTCTTTGCCCCAGTGTCGGGAAGGACCCAATCTATACTTACATGGCAGTTACCGCATTGCTTTGAAATGAAAGCACCCTCTGCACTGCACCTTAATTACACCCGGGGAGCAAAGGGTAGCAGACAAATTGCAAGTTGTCTGGTTTCCTTCCCTCCTCACTGTTGTAAAAAGGAAACTGGTATGAAGGTGAACCCTGTCAGAGAGTTGGCAGACTTGAATTTTTGCTTTGCGTTGGTAAGTTTTGCGAAGGAACTGAGATGTTAATGTGTGCCCTGAGTATTCAGGTCTCCTGTAGCTCTCCAAGACCATCCCACAGTGTAAAACCGGCACAGATCAGCAACTGTACAGTCAGGAAATTTTTGTTTTAAGTTTGCAGCTATTTAACATTCTGTGTCAAGTAATTTTCAAACAATATTCATACTGAAATTGTGCTGTTGCATGAAAACTTATATTTCAGTGGGATTCCAGAATGAAGCATGTTCTTTTAAACCTCGTTTCGCCCCACTGATTGCAATCCCAGACCATCCGCTCTTAGAATAGCACTGGAACAGTCTAGTGATTTTAGATAGCTCAATTAATGTAACAACTTTCCTTGTAATAGTATGTGGGTTTGTTAAACACAGCATCTGCCTTTATGAGAATAAATTTATCAAATTTATAACTTGTGACGCTGTAATAAATCGGTGTGAGTCAGCTGTCACTGGAACAATGATAGTGAGAGTCCTTATTATGGGTTAATGAAACCAATGCTTTAGCACGCAACTGAGCTGGATTTTTTTTTTGCAGATGCCAATGCTTGACAACAAAGATAAAGGCACATTTGTATTGTTCCCAAAGTATTACATTTCAACCGAACATAAATATGTCTTTATGAAATCCAGTAATGTTGTCATGGAAAAATAGGGCATTTAAGTTCATCTGCAATTTAACATAATTGTCTGCCAGTTTAAACGTTCCAGAAAGATGAAGGAAAGGATGTTATTTACAAGGATACTGGCTTTCCCTCTGACTTCAGTGGAAAATGAAAGTGCTAATGTGTGTCTGCCCTAATCACACAAGTGTGCACAATACAAGAATTAGGACACATGAACATACGGACATGGAGCAGGAGTAGGCCATTTGGCCCTTCAAGCCTGCTCTGCTATTCAATAAGATCATGGCTAATCTGATTGTAACCTCCCGTCTATCCCCAATGACCTTTCACCCCTTTGTTTATCAAGAATCTATCTGGCTCTGCCTTAAAAATAATCAAAGACTCTACTTGCACCATCTTTTGAGGAAGAGAGTTCCAAAGACTTATGACCCTCTGAGAGAAAAAAATTTCTCCTCACCTCTGTCTTAAATGGACGTCCCCTTATTTTTAAACAGTGACCCCTAGTTCTAGATTCTCCCACAAGAGGAAACATTCCCTCCACATCCGCCCTGTCTAGACCCCTCAGGATCTTAAAGGTTTCAATCAAGTCACCTCTTACTCTTCTAAACTCCAGCGAATACAAGCCTAGCCTGTCCGACCTTTCCTCAGGAGTAGGAACAGGCCATTCGGCCCGTTGAGCCTGCTCTGCCATTCGATAAGATCATAAGATTCAGAGTTTGCAACCAAAACCATCTACAGTTACTTAATAAAATGTCCAACCGGATATCCTAGGATAAAAAAATAAGATGACAAGTTTCTTCCTTTATCAACTTTAGTATGTGTAGCAGTTGTAATTAAGTCACGCCTGTTATTCCCATGGTATTCTGCAAGGGACATTTCGCTAACTCTGTTAGTGAGCAGGATCATCCAGCTGTCAGGACATTCTATCGTGCTAGGAGCGCCTTTTGCAAAGAAAATAGATGCCTTCAGGTATTTTGTTTTTACTGGAACTGGCACTTCTTATTGGGAGATTCATCGTTGTGAAGGCTGTTCTTTCTGCTGAGTTGACACAACTGGCTTATAGCCGAGGCATTTACGAACCAACTTAACCCCGAGTGAAAGCCATTGCCTACTTGGTTGAACAGGACCACATTTGTGGTGTAAATTTTAGTCTCCAATTTAAACCTCAAAGGTAGCAGCATTGCTTTCTTTTGAACTTTCTCAAAGAACAAATGCAACTTTTGATTTTCTTTTAAATCTGTCAACCTAAGGAAGTACTTTAAGGAGCAGATCTAGCATCATTTGCAGGTAATTGGAAAGAAGGATGCTTGTTAACCACACTTCCTAATTAGATTTGGTATTGTTGGCATGCACTTTGATGGCTATTTAAAAATCTTTCTGTTCTTTTTCCCCCTCCCCTTCTGACAGCATTTTTGCCGATTAAGAGGACGTCTCTGGCAACCCCGGGGATACCAAAGCCTTTGGTACAAGTAAGAAAACACCCTGTGGCTGCTCTTTTACTGACGTTGCAGGGGAGTGATCTTCACTAGCACTGAATACAGGCAAATGTAGATTGAAACTTAGCAGAACGCATACCATGTCAGCAGATGATAGAGGGACACAGCTGGGACATTTTACACTTTTGAATTATTGTAACCTCAGTTCCCCCACATCAACAGCATTCCAAAAAAACATATATACATCAATCAAAGTCACTCTTAGAGCTGGGGCTTTGAAACTGTCAGTGAAAAAAAGCAGGCATGTGGTACCTGATTTATTTTCCCTGCACTATTTGATATGAGCTTTGCATACACTGGAATGTGTAAAGGGGGAATGAAAAAGTACTGCACTAATTCTGAGCATTTCATAATCTAAGGGTCTTTTGCTGTGAGCTAATGCCTAGCAAGTGGACTTTGGCATGAAGCAAATGAGACATGCTTCAGAACCACATAAAGAACGTGTGATACACCTGCAATAATCACAGGCCAATATCGAAACTTCTTTTCTTGTTTATTTTGGAGCAAAATATTGAGTAAAAATGTTGTTCTCCTCCATACACCCCACAATGATGTCTTTTACCACTTGTCACACACTGAACGACCAATTAATCTGTTTTAACAGGTTGCTTAAATAAAGGAGCAGATCAAGAGCTTATATTAGATTTTTCAGTTCAGTATAAAATGCAATTTCGTTCACTGGCTAGGCCAGCATTTATTGCCCATCCCTAATTGCCCTTGTTCACAGGGCATTTAAAAGTCAACCACATTATTGTGGTCATACTTTAGCAGATCTCCTTCCCTAAAGGACATCAGTGAACCAGGTGGGCATTTACAACAATGGTTACATGGTCGTCATTAGACTTAACTCCAGGGGCAAATTTTATGGCCGATGTGTGGGTGGTGGAGCCCACACATCAGCGCTTAAAATGTCGTGCGCTGTTGTCATGTGAGCGTCCCGACATCAGTGTGTGGCATCGCGGTATTTAGCTGGGCGGGCGCTATGAAGCACGACGTGCGGCCGCCTTTAATGAAAAGCCTTGTTAAGGCCCTTATCTCGGCAATTGAAGCTGATTTTGAGGAGCCCGTGGGAACTTTGGCTCGATGCACGGGCCCAATGGTCAGGCGGGTAACTGATTTTTTAACAAGCCTCATCCACGGGTAGGATATGTGGGCTCAGAGGGGTTGTTCGAGTTTTTTCTGAAGTATTTAATACAGAAAGTGTTTTAAACTTGCCTGTGTGATTGTTAGCAGTTCAGATCGATTTCCAATAGCTTTCTCTGTACTTTGAAGCTTCAGTTCAGCCGTCTGCAGTCAGTAATCTTTATCGGGCCTGCAGCTTTCCAGAGGCTTCCATTTAGCCTGGGTATGGGTTCTGACATCTCCACTGGAGGCAGCTCCTCTGAGGAGGAAGGGAGGGATAGAATAATGAGGAGGCCAGGAGTAGACAATCAGCCTCCAGGGGAGCCGCCTTTGGGAGGACAGGCGCAGGCACAAGGGGTGCAGGGCCAAGAGGTTATCCAAGGTGGAAGGGGCTGCAGAAGATGCCACTATCCTGCTGCCAGGGTATACAGGCGGCGAAGCAGCTACCTCAATATGTCAGAGATGCAGTGCTGAAGGAGGCTCTGTCTCTCAAGGGAGACAGTCAATTATATCTGTCAGATGATTGGCCCTGAGATTTCCCCTAACTGTGTGGGTGGACACCCCATGCCAGCGGCTCTGAAGGTCACAGTTTCCCTCCACTTCTATGCCTCTGGCTCCTTCCAGGGCTCGGTGGGTGATCTTTGCGGTGTCTCCCACTCAGCTGTCCACATTTGTGTCAAGCAGGTTACAGACGCTCTGTTCAGACGGGCATTGACCTTCATTCACTACCGTTAGGACCAGGCAAGCCAGACACAGCGAGTCAGAGGCTTCGTGGCCATTGCTGGCTTCCCCTGCATCCAGGGTGCAATAGGCTGCACACATGGGGCAGGGGGAGGTGAGGGTGCAGTGGTATTGTTGCTGGCCTAGTAATCCAGAGACCCAAGGTAATGCTCTGGGGGTCTGGGTTCAAATCCTGCTGTGGTGGAATTTGAATTCAATAACAATCTGGAATTAAAATGATGACCATTGTTGATTGTTGTAAAAACCCATCTGGCTCACTAATGCCCTTTAGGGAAGGAAATCTGCTGTCCTTACCTGGTCTGGCACAGCAATGTGGTTGACTCTTAAATGACCTCTGAAATGCAAGCAACTCAGTAGTAACAAACCGCTACAAAGACACAAAAAAGAAAAGAAACTGGATGGACCACCCTGCATTGACCTAGGTACTGGAAACGACAATGGCAATTGCAGCCCTATTGACCCTGCAAAGCCCTCCTTACTAACATCTGGGGGCTAGTGCCAAAATTGGGAGAGCTGTCACACAGACTAGTCAAGCAACAGCCTGACATAGTCATCCTCATGGAATCATACCTTACAGATAATGTCCCAGATACCACCATCACCATCCCTGGGTATGTCCTGTCCCACCAGCAGGACAGGTCCAGCAGAGGTGGCGGCACAGTGGTATACAGTCGGGAGGGAGTTGCCCTGGGAGTCCTCAACATCGACTCCGGACCCATGAAGCCTCACTCAAACACAATCTGTAACCTCATTGCCTGGCATATCCCCAACTCTACCATTACCACCAAGCCAGGGATCAACCCTGTTTCAATGAAGAGTGCAGGAGGGCATGCCAGGAGCAGCACCAAGCATACCTAAAACTGAGGTGTCAGCCTGCTGAAGCTATAAAACAGGACTGTTTGTGTGCCAAACAGCATAAGCAGCAAGTGATAGACGGGGCTAAGCGATCCCACAGACAACGGATCAGATCTAAGCTCTGCAGTCCTGCCACATCCAGTCGTGAATGGTGGTGGACAATTAAACAACTCACTGGAGGAGGTGGCTCCACAAATATCCCCATCCTCAATGATGGAGGAGTCCCGTGCAGAAGATAAGGCTGAAGCATTCGCAATAATCTTCAGCCAGAAGTGCCGAGTGGATGATTCATCACAGCCTCCTGCAGAAGTCCCCAGCAACACAGATGCCAATATTCAACCAATTCTATTCACTCCACATGAAATCAAGAAACGCCTGAAGGCACTAAATACTGCAAAGGCTATGGGCCCTGACAATATTCTGGCAATAGTACTGAAGACTTGTGCTCCAGAACTTGCCGCGTCCTGAGCCAAGCTGTTCCAGTATAACAACAACACTGGCATCTACTCGGGTATGTGGAAAATTGCCCAAGTATGTCCTGTACATAAAAAGCAGGACAAATCCAACCCGGCCAATTACTGCCCCATCAGTCTACTCTCGATCAGCAGTAAAGTAATGGAAGTGGTCATCAGCAGTGTTATCAAGGGGTACTTGCTTAGCAATAACCTGCTCACTGACAACCAATTTGGTTTCCGCCAGGGCCACTCAGCTCATTACAGCCTTGGTTCAAAAATGGACAGAAGAGCTGAACTTCTGAGGTGAGGTGAGAGTGACTGCCCTTGACATCAAGGCAGCATTTGACTGAGTGTGGCATCAAGGAACCCTAGCAAAACTGGAGTCAATGGGAATCAGGGGGAAAACTCTCTGCTGGCTGGAGTCATACCTAGCACAAAGGAAGATGGTTGTGGTTGTTGGAGGTCAGTCATCTCAGCTCCAGGACATCACTGCAGGAGTTCCTCAGGGTAGTGTCCTCAGCCCAACCATCTTCAGCTGCTTCATCAATGACCTTCGTTCCATCATAACGTTAGAAGTGGAGTGTTCAATGATGATTGCACAATGTTCAGCACCATTTGCCACTCCTCAGATACTGAAGCAGTCCATGTCCAAATGATGCAAGAACTGGACAATATCCAGGCTTTGGCTGACAAGTGGCAAGTAACATTTGTGCTACACAAGTGTCAGGCAATGACCATCTCCAACAAGAGAGAATCCAACCATCACCCCTGGATGTTCAATGGCATTACCATCACTGAATCCTTCACTATCAACATCCTTGGAGTTACCATTAATCAAAAACTGAACTGGACTAGCCATATAAATACTATGGCTATAAGAGCAGGTTAAAGGCTAGGAATCGTTCGATGATTAACTCACCTCCTGACTCCCCAAAGCCTGTCCACCATCTAAAAGGTACAAGTCAGGAGTGTGATGGAATACTCCCCACTTGCCTGGATGAATGCAGCTCCTACAACACTGAAGAAGCTTGACACCATCCAGGGCAAAGCTGTCCTCTTGATTGGCACCACATCCACAAACATTCACTCCCTCCACCACCGATGCACAGTAGCAGCAGTGTGTACCATCTAAAAGATGCATTGCAGGAATTCACCAAGGCTCCTTAGACAGCACCTTTCAAACCCAGACCACTACCACTTAGAAGGACAAGGGCAGCAAATAGACAGGAGCACCATAACCTGGAAGTTCCCCATCAAGTCACTCACCATCCTGACTTGGAAATATACCGCCGTTCCTTCACTGTCACTGGATCAAAACCCTGGATCGCCCTTCATAACAGTACTGTGGGTGTACCTACACCACTAGACTGCAACGATTCAAGAAGGCAGCTCACCACCACCTTCTCAAGGGCAATTAGGGATAGGCAATAAATGCTGGCCCAGCCAGCGACGCCCACATCCCGTAAAATGATAAATAAAAATCAAGGTGCCAGCAGGTGAGCCCGGTGCCTTCGCCAACAGGAAGGGCTTCCACTCCATGAATGTGCAGATAGTGTGTGATCACAGGATGCTGATTCTACAAGTCTGTGTAAGGTACCCAGGCAGCTCCCACGACACCTACATCCTCAGACACTCCCAGGTGCCGAGGCTCTTCAGTGCTCCAGCCCGGCTGGATGGATGGCTGCTGGGTGACAAGGGCTATCCCCTCAGAAGGTCGCTCATGACGCCTCTCCACCATCCAAGAACAGAAGCTGAGCAGCGGTACAATAGGATCCACTCCCCCACAAGGGCTGTGGTGGAGAGAACCAACGGTCTTCTCAAAATGTGCTTCTGATGCCTGGACCATTCAGGGGGCACACTCCAGTACCCCCCAGACTGTGTCTCGGTGATAGTGGTTACATACTGCACTCTCCACAATCTTGCGCTGGAAAGGGGGGAACGCTGTGGACAATGAAGATGCAGATGCAGTGGCTGCGGCTGTTCACGATGAGTCCAGCAGTGAGTCCGAGGATGAGCACACACAGGGAAATGCTGAGGGGGTAGACGCTGACCCGGGCATACTCCAGGGAGGCAGGGACACCCGGGAGGCTTTAATCCAATGAACCTTCAGCTAGCACAGCACAGATGGATCACCAGGATAAGCCTGGGCTACAGGCTCCATAATCGATACCTAAGTGCAAAATCTGTCTGGTTAGAACAGTAACAGTAACTAAGGGCCTTGTTAACAGAGCTGAATGTCCCACAAAACACTCATTACATCATTGAAAATCATCCACCTGCAGAAGAAAAGAGGCACCCTCGGCCAAGGTCACATGTCTGAATTTAATATTACAACCAAACAAACTTAAGGAAACAAAATGAGAAAGGTGTTAAAAATCACACCAACTCATAAAGACCTCAAAAGCACCAGTGATAAACCCCCTGGTGTGCCCAAGGTGCCTCATGTTTACGTTTCTGGGTGCTACGTCTTGGTGCTGACCCCTCGCTAGAAGTGGCATCTGAGCCAGCCTGCTCACTCTGCTGTACTGTTGGCCTCGATGACCTTGGTGGATGTCCTCTGGCCCGTGGAACCTGTGCTGGCCCCTCCCCAGTCGTCGCAGCCTTACCGGATGTAATGGTCACTGGGGAAGGGGCAGAGGAGCTGCCACCCTCATTCAGAGCGCCCTGAGAGGTGCCCACAGAGAAGACAGGCAGCTGCTGTGCCGACATGAGGTCACTTCCAACCTCCCTGCTCACCGTGGATGGATGGGCACCGAGCCGGGAAACTTGGTGCCCAGACCATCTCTCACACTGGCACTGACCAGCTGAGGTCAATGCCAATGTGAGGGCTTGCTGGTCAAAGCGCATCCCCAGGAAGCCCTGATTGGTCTCCTGGAGGAGCCTCTCAACGAGAGTCGCCACTCTCTTCATGGAGGGCGTATGGCACTCGGACATGTAGCTCATTGCTTCGGTTATAATCTGTGTAGACTCCACCACCAAAGACACCAAGCCAAGCATAGCCTCATGTATCTCCCCCAGATGCTCCTGCACACCCGGCAGCATTTCCTGCGCTTGCTGCATCGCGGATGACTCCAGAAGCACATCATCAGGCACCGACTGAGCATGTGCCTGGTCCCCTGCAGCCCTCCGACTGCTGGCACCATGGGCACTCTCTGTCTCTGCCAGCTCCTCCAGCGACTGTGAAGTGCCCTCACCCCTGTGACCCAGGACACTAGCTGATGTTCTAATTCCCACCGAGGTGCTAGTATCTGCGCTGGTGCCTGCCTGGCAGAGATGGTGTGACGCTGGTGAGACCTCAGGTGTGAGAGGGGGCATCTGCTGCTCCTCCTCCCGGCTCTGCTCTGCTGATGCTGAAAGGAAGAACAAGGACATTGGATCAGTTAACGTGGAGACAATGTCAATGTGTATCCCCGTCCCCTGGATCATTCTGCGTTCATCCTTCCATAAGCAATGGTCAAGCCATGTTGCAAAATTAAATCACTGAACATTCAGCACTGCCATGGTTGTTGGGAGAACAATGCTGACCTCAGTGCTGGGCATAAATACCTGGCCATGGCACCCCAGCCTCACCGACACCAGTGGACCTGGGCACATTGTGCCTCTCCAAATCCAGGGCCTCCTGCTCAAAACAGCTGAGAATGGCTAATAGTGCCGGCCCACGACCAGTCCTCACCCGCTGGGTGGCATTATGTGTATTCTTCTCCTGAAAATGGGAGAGCAGCATTGATTAGTGCTACTTGTACCTGGGCTCTCTCCGCAGACGGCCCACCCCAACCAGAGTGGGACATTGCAGGGTTCCAGTGCCTCCTCACCCTGCTGCTGCCGAACACTCACACAAAGATGCTAGACCTGTCCCTCCCCACAACCCTCTTGGCTAAATGCTGCCTACATCACAATAGGCACCACACGGTCTAACCTTCCATAGCAAGGAGGCACATGCACGTGGAGCACAGAGGACAGCAGATCAATCGGTGCCAATGCCACCTTGAAGCTCCCCTCCCAGTACGTCATCACCCTGACTTTGACATGTCCTGGAGTTCCAGCTCTGTGCCCAGGTGCAGCTCCTCCAGGTTGTCCCCAGATCAGTCATGTGGGTCTCAGTGTATCACATGCTGCGGGGGCAGAACCCATCTCTTCACCACCCTCTCAGGGTGACCTCAGCATGGGCAATATCTGCTGGCTCACCCAGCGAAGGACATATGCTGTCAATGATTCAATGCAGTCACCACACTCAGACTTGGGGGGGGGGCACCAGGGGGGAAAGCCAACTTGCTGGGTTAAGTGACCAATGCCAACATGGTACTCACCCTTCCAGAGTGCGACAGGTCGTTGAAGCGCTTGCGACACTTAATCCAGGTGCCCCGCACCACGCGGCGGGAGCTCACCATCTCCTCCCAGGCACGTTTGGTCATGTGGGGGGTGCCTCCTCCTCCCATCCCTGGGGTACGAGGACCTCCCACCGTGCTGTCACCTCCTCGAGGAGGGCAGCAAGGCAGTCATCGGAAAAGCGAGGGGCACAGTGCCCCCCTTCCCTACCCTCCTGTCTGGCCTGCTCACCAGCAGCGCTCTGGGGAGCCCTTCCACTGGCCGTGATTCGCAGCCTCTGAAAGGCTGCAGCAACTTTTTAAAACAGGCCGCCGGGTCACCATCGGACCCGGTGGTCATTGCAGACCCGCCGCTACCCGCCCGGTCCCGCTGTCCTCGGGAGCTGTGAGTCACGCTGGGTGGGCCTTAATTGGCCGGCCTGTGTAAAATGGCGGTGCAGACTGCAATGACTGCTATGCCCGCGCCCGTGCCCGATTTGCCCCGTGTCTTTCAAAAACATCCCAATGTATTTCACATAGGATGAGCATTTTTAAAATGCAGCCACTATTGTCATGTGGGCTATGCAGCAGTTATTGTGCGCACAGCAACACCCCACAAACATCAGTCAGAAGATAGTATTGGCTGAGGAAAGAATATTGCACAGATTATCAGAGGAACCTACGATGGCATGGTTAACATCCACCTGGTTACAGTCCTTGTAGAGGCTAAAACTTTAAAATGTAATTCAAATTGCCAGCGGCCAACATAAAGGAATTGCACAAGATTTCACGTTTTAAGACTTTTACTGTAACAAACAAACTAAAAGCAACATTCACTAAATACTATTTTGTAGGCAACTTATACTCTAATGTGTAGAAAAACTCACTTGTTAATGTTTTAATGCAACTGAAAATCCTTCCCCATGATTATACTTTAGTCTGTCCCTTAAGTAGACACTATTCCCCCAGATTCTTAGCCAGCTGTGCCCATATCCATGAATGAAAAAACATCCCTTCTAGAGTTCTTTTCCAGTTGGGTTGTTGGGTGAAATGTTACGCTGCACACACATGCAACATTTACCGCTACTAAGTGCAAATGTGAAATGTGATTCTTAGCTCCCAAGGGCTTGAAATTAAATAGACAGTTTAAAGTATAACTGTTTACAAATCCTAACATCCCCCTGGGCCTTGGGGACTAACAATCTGTTCACCATCAGCATAGCTGCCCTGGTCATTCTTTATAGGTGTGAATGGCTTGCCCCTTCTTCACAATAAAACAACGTGTCCCCCTATCACGCCCCACCACCAACCCCCCTCCACCCCTCACCCCTTTAACCTTTAACAAGCAAGCTGCCCAAACTTGTTGTCAGGCAATTCAGAACAGATCACATGACCCCTTCATTCCTCCATTTTACCGTAAATTAAAGAGACAGTCCCAAAACATAACAATCTTACAAACTCTTGTATTTGTAACAACCTGAATTACCAGGACAGGAAGCTAGCTACTCCTTCAATGTCTTATCTAAAGAATGAGTTAAATGCAGCTTCAGGCTGTTGTTTACACATGCTTTGAAAATTTAAAGACAGTCTGCCCTTCAGTAATCAAAATGGTCAATATTTCAAAATTTAATCTGCACATTATTCTTGCCATATATCCAGACTGTCACAAGTATCTCTGGTAGTTTAGACCCATTTCAGAAAAGATGACATTGGTCCTACAAAGAATTTTCACAATAATTATGGGCTTGTATAAGTTTCACAAGGTAAGGTTCCAAACTACATACCTTTACCGAGTTGTTGATACAACTAACAGTCTGAGCGATATATCAGAGTTAATGGACAAGAGCATTTGAGTCATTGTAGATTAATTTTGGGTATATTGTGTGTACAATTCTGGTTAACATGTTACAGGAAGGAAAAGGAACAACAAAGGGCTAGATGTCTGATGTCTGACTTCAGATGCCTGAGCTACAATGGAAAACTAAAGAAACTGAGTTTGTTTGACCTAAAGAAGGCTGAAAAACCTTATTGACATGTTCAAAGATCCTTATGGATATTGTAGCTGGTTGCTAAAGGAGTTGGGAGATGGGCTTGGAAAGAAAGGTGTCTGTGCTTAACATCTTTTAGCATGGAGAAACCGTCGCACACCAGCTTCCACACCTGTCTTGATCCAAAGGCAAGGAAATCAAAACAATTGGCGGCTTTGTTCTGTTGCAGTCTTCGCCCATCAGAACAGCCATTGAGATATTCCAGATGACACACCTTCCTCCGCCTGTTCTGCCTTTGAGGACTTGTCTGCCAGAGCGGCCCTGTCCGTTGAGTATTTCTAGGGTTCTGAATAGGCTTTTATGGGAGCTGAAGTGGCCCAGGACCCATGGGATTCCACTGTACTTCACCCTGTTTTGATCAACCCTTTCTTACTCATTACCCAGGTTCTGCGACGTGGATGAGGGAGTGGACGTTGGAACCCAGCCTTAGGGACATCAATAAATTAAGCCCTAAAAATGATTTCCCATGGCTATGACAACAATGAGAAGCATGGGCAGAGGTTCAGAAGAGGAACAATAAATGGACAGATCAAATATAGTTATTTCACACAAATGTTTGGGATAGGCCCCAGAAGGAGGCAATGGAGGCTTATAATATCAGTAATCTTAATAATGATTTGGACATTTTTCGGTGAGAGGAATAATCCAGCATTGTAGGCATTTGAGTGTATTTTCTGTTTTTGAACTCTAGAGTGGGCTAGGTGGATTGAAGTCAACTCTATTTTATGTAAAACGAATGTGTACATATCCAGCCAAGGTCGGGGAGGATATAAATCCACAGTGTGAAATGTCCCAGAATTCAGTAATGCCTGGGCAAGCTCTCTCCGTCTAGAAGGGAAAGTCATTTGGGAAAAAGAATTGCCACATGGGATGATGCAACTGAAAAATAACTCCAGAATAGATATGTTTGCTATTATTCATTCATGGGACGAGGACATCGCTGGCTAGGACAGCATTCATCGCTCATCCCTAATTGTCCACCACCATGCTCTCCAGGGCAATTGGGATGGCAATAAGTCCTGGCTTTTCCAACGCTGTTCACATCTGTGAATGAAGAAAAAATTCCTTTGAGAATTATTTTCCAGTTGTGTTGTTTTGTTGAGTTTTACACAGCACACACATTGACCATGCAACATTCGCTGCTGCTAAGTACAAATGTGAATAAGTATGACTCCTCAACATTGACTTTCTTCACTTTAATGAATATAAAATCCCACATCCCTCAAACAATAATACCAAAACATCAAGGACCCGTAGAATATTCTAGTAGTTTTAAATATGATTTTGCTTTGAATAAATTATTCAGTCTGGCTGGCCCCCAACCCCTCAGCTGCTGAGAGGGTGAGTTGTGAATGGGTAACCTGCTACCAAACCCCTGCCATCTAACTGCCTACCCAGCAGACAGCTGGTGGGAGGCAGCAGAAGCTGCCCAGTTGTAAATCTACCCACCGCTGGGAAACAGCATAGCTCTACTTAATGTTTTTCACTCACTGCAACTCAGACTGGGAACCAAGTGTAGTGAGTTTAGCCAATGTTTAAGCAGCCAACCACTGGTTTTCCACAAAACCTTAACTTGTGAAGAAACATGTTTTCAATGCACTTCACAATTTTCTTAATTGCGTTTGCAACAACTAATGCTGGTTTGGTCAAAAAAAATCAATAGAAAAGGTGATTCCACCACACCCACCCCAACAAAGATTATCCCTGCACGATCATGGTGATCAGCTAGCTTAACAAGCTAGGGTAAAATCTTGGTGGCAAGATTAAACGAGTTGAAATGCACATTTATAAAGAGACCAATTGCAAAACTCAGTTTAGGAGTTGGCCCAATTTCTGAAAATGGTTTGGAGAAATATAAATATTTTTGCTTTAACATCATTTCGAATTCAAAGTAGAAAGAAAAAGTGGTTTGCCAAGGTTAGGTTTCACTGGATAATAATTAGCATATTGCTGCTCTGGCCACTGCAGGAGTTGTCTAGGCTTAGATACAATTCTCAATCATGGAGTCTCACACGGCTGTCTTGAGACCTGAAAATTCATTTATATATCCACTACTTTGTTTGATGATGTTAGTGGGTTAAATTAATTTATTGATTTTATATTGGACACTAAATTTATTGAAGAATTAATCTGCTGGACCTTTCTATTCATACAAGGTAAATAGTTAGCACAACAACCAAAAATGCCCATATTTAGCAGAGTGCAATAGAGGGAATTAAGAATACTGTTGTGCACACATAGTGAAAATTAGAAAGCACGTGGACTGTGCTTGTTATTGAGGTCATGTAGTTTGCAAGGGAATTTCTATCCATGTGTGTGTAATTCCATCTCCGTACATTTTAAGGGTTTTATGGTGCAGTGTCCCTACCTCTGAGCCAGAAGCTCTGGGCTTGAGTCCCACCCCAGGGCTTGATGTCCAAGGAAGTTGTGTTCATAGCACAGGCAAGCAGTTTGCATATCAACCTACAAATCGTTCTAACACATGCCAATGGCAATCAGTAAGAGCGGGAGAGATTCCTGGCCAGCTACGTGATGGAAAAACCGTTGGAGCTTCTACCATCACTGTCCATTGCTCCAGACTACAACACGCAAGTAAAAAGTGCTTGCTGCCAAATACTCGGTCTCCCCGAATGAACTGCAACACCCCTCCACTGCATTTTAACTCATGTTGAATCATTTTTACAATCCTTCTCAAGGAAGAAATGGGATAGTTGAGAAAATGACTGACTTGTGGGGGTGGATAAATTATATTTTCAATGCACAGAAATTTCTTCTCATAGTTATTGTTCAGACAACTCTTTGTGAAGTCCCATACTTGGTTATTCTACCATGATACTGTAGACAATGGAGTCAATAAACGCCTGTGTGAGAATGAAGCAGATTCATTTCCAGCACATTATAGTCATTGCCTTTTGGTGGTTAGTTAGACACTCACTGATGAGATGCTTCTTTGATCAGTTAAGTATCCATTTGATATAAAGGGAAGTCATTGCATATCTCTGTGACCTAAATAAATCTTCCAACTAGTTCTCTTCATCATGTAACAATGGCATCACTGTGGTTGAAATAAGGACTGTAAATGGCACCTTGCAAAAGTAAAACAAGAGGAATAAAAACAGAAGATGCTGGAAAAAGCAGGCCTGGAAGCATCTGTGGAGAGAGAAACCGAGTTAATATTTCGAGTCTGTATGACTCTCTCTCAGAGATGAAGAGAGATAGAAGTCTGATGGATTTTATACTGTTGAAGAGGGGTTAGAGCACGTGGATGAAAAGAGAAGGTCAGGGATAGGTGGGAGCTCAGGAGAGATACCTTGAAGAAGCACTGCTCTTCTCTCTGACAGGATTTCCATTTGTCTCTTTCACCCTGTTCTCACCTTCATTGATCTTCATTTCTCTCCTGGTGTTTGACAAGGTGTTTACCAAAACTTGCTTCCGCAGCCATATTTCCTTACTCAGTGACTGTCTCTGTCTCTGGCTTACCCCACTGTATTCCAACTGAAGCTCCATCCCTCACGTTTTGAATTCACCCAGGGTTACAGGTATCTCTGGGATGTACAACGTCCCTCAGACTGCTGTTCTCGCTGCATCCTGAGATCCACACTCAGTGCCATGCGCTGCCATATGAACACACTCGACCTCTCTCTCCAGCATCACTGACTCGCCTTATCTCAAAGTTGTTCTTGGCCCCAGTTTCATTTTATTCTTCATCTCATCCAACACCTTAACACGAAACTTTTTCTCTCCCTTCCAGGTGTTGAGGAACACAAGCTCCAACAACTTACTAATACCAATGCCCATCCAGGACCCTCCACCCCTTCCCATCCCCCTGACTCCATCCCTTCTTCTAATCCCAGCCCTTGCTGTGTATTCGCTATACCCTCTGACCTTCCCCTCTCTGATACTGAATGTTCTTCACACAGCAAAGGACTCAGTTTCACCCCCTTACGCCCTCACCTCAATGAATTTCAGGCTCGGCACGATGCTGAAATCTTCTTCTGCCGCTGTCATCTCCATGCTCACTTCTTTGGGCAGGAGTCCTGCCCTGTTCAATAGATCCTTTCGCCCGCCTCCACCCTACCTTGGCCCCTCCCTCTGGCCTCTTACCTGCTCTTGATCTTTTCATTGAGAACTGTCAGCATGACATCAGGCGTCTCAATTTCTCGGCTCCTCTCACCCACTTTAACCTGTCTCTCTCTGAACTTGCTGCACTGCGTTGCCTCAGGTCAAGCCCTGATTTTGTTATCAAACCTGCTGACAAGGGTGGTGCTGTTGTCGTCTGGTGTACTGACCTCTACCTCGTGGAGGCTGAACACCAACTCTCAGACACTTCCTCCTACCGCTCCCTGGACCATGATCCCACCACCGAACATCAAGCCATTGTTTCCAGGATTGTCACTGACCTCATCTCCTCTGGAGATCTTCCCTCCACATTTCCAACCTCATAGTCTCCCGCTTCTACCTCCTTCCCAAAATCCATAAACAGGACTGTCCCAGTAGACCAATCGTGTCAGCTTGTTCCTGCCCCACAGAACTCATTTCTTTCTATCTTTACTCAATTCTCTCTCCCCTTAGCCAGTCTCTTCTGACATACATTCACGATTCCTAGGATGCCCTTCGTCATTTCAACAATTTCCAGCTCGCTGGCCTTAACCGCCTCCTCTTCACCATGGACATCCAATCCATCTACACCTCCATTCCCCACCAGGATGGTCTGAAGACTCTCTGCTTCTTCCTTGAACAGAGACCTGAACAATCCCCATCCACCACCGCTCTCTACCGTCTGGCTGAACTTGTTCACTCACTGAACAATTTCCCCTTAAATTTGTCTCACTTCCTCCAAACAAAAGGTGTGGCTATGGGTGCTCACATTGGCCCTGGTTATGCCTGTCTCTTTATGGGCTATGTGGAACATTCCTTGTTCCAGTCCTACTCAGGCCCCCTCCTACAACTCTTTATTCAGTACATTGATGAGTGTATTGTTGCTGTTTCATGCTCTCATCTGGACCTGGAAAAATTTACCGATTTTGTTTCCAGTTTCCACCCCCCTCTCACCTTCAGATGGTCCATCCAACACTTCCCTTCCCTACCTTGACCTCTCTGCCTCCATTTCCGGTGATAGACTGTTGGCCAATATTCATTACAAGCCCACCGACTCCCACAGCTCCCTCGACTACAGCTCCCTGTAAGGACTCCATCCCATTCTCTCAGTTCCTTCACCTCCACTGCATCTGTTCCAATGATGCTACCTTACAAAATGGCGCTTCTGATATGCCTTCCTTATTCCTGAGCCGAGGTTTCCCCTGCACTATGGTTGACAGGGCCCTCAACCGTGTCCGACCCATCTCCCGCGCCTCTGCCCTCACACCTTCCTCTCCCTCCCAGAACCACGATAAGGTCCCCCTCGTCTTCACTTTTCACCCCACCAACCTCCGCATTCAAAGGATCATCCTCCGCCATTTCTGCCAACTCCAGCATGATGCCACCATCAAATATATCTTCCCTTCACTCCCCCTACTGGCATTCCATAGGGACCATTCCCTCTGGGACACCCTGGTCCACTCCTCCATCACCCCCAAAACTTAATTCCCTTCCCACGGCACCTTCTCTTGCAATTGCAGAAGGTGCAACACCTGCCCCTTTACCTCCTCCCTTCTCATCATCCAAGGGCCCAAGCACTCCTTTCAGGTGAAGCAGCAGGTCACTTGCACCTCCTTCAATTTACTCTACTGCATTCGCTGCTCCCAATGCGGTCTCCTCTACATTGGAGAAACCAAACGCAGACTGGGTGACTGTTTTGCGGAACATATTCAGTCTGTCTGCAAGCATGACCCAGACCTTCCTGTCGCTTGCTATTTTAACACACCATCCTGCTCTCATGCCCACATGTCCATCCTTGGCCTACTGCAATGTTCCAGTGAAGCTCAATGCAAACTGGAGGAACAGCACCTCATCTTCTGACTAGGCACTTTGCAGCCTTTACAGACTATGAACTCTGTCCTCCATTTACTCATTTTTTTTTCTATTTTGTTTCCCAACCCCCTCTCCCCACAGGGCCCCTTGAAACTTGTTTTTAAGCTTGTTTTTAACCCTGTTCCTGCTATTAACACATTCTGCTAGCCAACCCTTTATGCCACTTTTAATGCCTGCCTTAGTTTTTAGCACTACCATTCACAGTCCCTTTGTCTTGCGTGCATGACATCTTTGTCAAATCTCAACTGAGCACCCACCTATCCCTGACCTAATTTGCTCCACCCACTGTTCAACAGCATAAAACTCATCGTATTTCTACCTTTCTTCAGCTCTGAAGAAGAGTCCTATGGACTTGAAACATTGACCCTGTTTCTCTGTCCACAGATGCTGTCGGACCTGCTGAGTTTTTCCAGCAATTTCTGTTTTTATTTCAGATTTCCAGCATCCGCAATATTTTGCTTTTATTAAAACAAGAGGAAATAAACTGTCTATGCTGTGGCTAAGCCTATAGCCACCAGGTCTAGAGAAAACATGAAGTCATGGCCAATGCCCTTCTGTCTCATACACTAGCCCCTGCTCATCTTCACCCCCACCCCCATCCCCACCCAAAACCACATACCACTAATTCATGACACAAATTATCAATTTAGCTAAATCTGATTAGTCATTGAATTCAAGTGATTCAATATTGTAAGAAAGTTTACACAGCCATTCATTACTTTTTGTTTGGTCTCTCCCAATTTTTTGCAATTCCATTAAAATGATGTGCTTTTTAGGGCACTTGGATGTAAGGGACTGGGACTAAATGTATTCCTGGAGATTTGATCACATGATTTTCCCATACACTCCAGCCCTTAATTGGCTAATATATCCATCCTTGTGACGTACTGCCTTTCTACGCCAATTGGAAAGCAAAAAGACTGATTAGCCACTTGGGTGATGCTCGACCATCAGCCAAACAACCTTAGCCCACCGCTGTTTTCAATATTTTTATATCTGGCAAAGAGAAATGTTCAAAGAAAATGACAAAAATAAGCCCAGTCTTTTTTTTAATGTCCTGGAGATTGACTTTCAATTCCTGGAGACACCAGGCCAATCCTAGAGGATTGGCAACCCTAGTTGGCCTCAATGCCCTCAGTGCTGTCTTTCATTAGGTAGAGTGTCAAAAAAATCCAATATAAATTGATTTCTGTGGTGACAAAAATGTAGGACATCATTTGGCTACCCAATCTTTGCAGCCTTTGATTTGTCAAGAGCAACCACCTTCACCTGCTGTGTTGTCAAAATATTCCTGAGAAAAGTAGAAACAGAAGGCTTCTTACAGCATACTCAGTATTTTCCTTCATTCCAATGTCATTCAAGAAATATATATATACCCAGTTATCTATGAATCATGCTCTTTTTAAATTTCCTTTCACATGCCTCAATAGCTTCATAAAAATCAGCTTGTGAATCACTGTGGCATATCCTTAATGAGTTTTTCTTTATTCATTCATGGGATTTGGGGGTCGCTGGCTGGGCCAGTATTTATTGCTCATCCCCAATTGCTTTTGTTCAGAGGACGTTTTCAGTGTAAACCCCCATGCTGTGGGTCTGGAGTCATATGTCGGCCAGACCATGGTAAGGTCAGTGGGTTTCCTTCCCTCAAGAGCATTAGTGAGCCAGATGGGTTTTTATGACAATCAGCAATGGTTTTGTTGTCATTATCAGACTTTTAACTGCAGATTTTTATTGAATTCAAATTTTACCATCTGCCATTGTGGGATTTGAAGCTGGGTCCCTAGATCATTACCCTGGGTCTCTGGAGTACTAGTCCAGTGACAATACCACTATGTCTCCCCCAAATGAGTGTCCAATCTTGCCTGTGACATTGAGGAGGAATCTAGGGAAGTGTCATGAAGCTATTAATATACATCATGTTATTGGAAATGTTTTTTTTAAAAAAGAGCTTTGGTCTGTGTGTGTCTTAATTGGATTAAAGCCAATTAGGCTGGGTGCTTTGATGTATAGTAGTTTTGAGATGTAAACAGAGGTAGAGATGCATTTTGTTGAATAGTGCATTCAAGAAGAGGAGTGAAATCTTGCACCTAGCTAGGAGACACCATTCAAGGTTACTAGTGCAACTATTGCACCATGCAATATTACTAGTAAAATTGGTGCTATTAAAGAGGTTTTATTGTTAGAAGAGATGGAGTTCAAAGGGCCTGGTGATACAATGAAAATATGCATTCAAAGAGAAAGGCAGGGTATAACCTGAGAGAGTTTTTGTGTGTGCAAGGCAGAGGCAATGTTACATCAAATCAGCTGTAAGCCTGCAACAGTCTGCAAAGGAATCAAATTGAAAGGAACCTCATTTTGAATTGGTGAGGTGAAAATGCTTTGCCTGGTGTCTGGTTAAGTCTATTGGTTATTATTACCTTAGTGGAGGTTAATTTGGGAATTTGTTAAAAGTTATGATAGTAGTAATTTGTAGCCATGTGTATGTGTTTGTTGTAAATTATAAAGGTCTCATTTAGTTTGATATAAAAACTTCTCGAGAACTGGTAGTCTTATTGCTGAATTTTGAGCTGCACCACAAAACTTACCAGTTGAAAATATAGGTTATGACAGTTGTTTAAAGTTTCCCTCTGGGATTTTAAATAGCTCAGCCTTTACCAACTGCTGTGTCACAACAGGAAGGCAGACACCAATTTTCAAAATAATGTGGCAAAATTGGCAAGATAATTCTTCGAGAAGAAGAGTTATATTGGACTCAAAAGGTTAACTCTGTTTCTCTCTCCACAGACGCTGCCAAGTCTGCTGAGCTTTTCCAGCAGTTTCTGTTTTTATTTCCGATCTCCAGCACCGACAGTGTTTCGCTATTATTCGGAGATAATTATTCCAGACCCATCTTCCAGCGACTGGAAGAGCCTCATTGTCACTGTATGCTCTTCCATCAAGGAAAACTGCATGACCCCAGTGGCCTGAAGAGGACAGAACTGTAACTTAAAATTGGGAACTCAAAATAAAGTGTAATCTATGATTAGAAAAAGTTGTGCAAAAGTTGTGATCATATGCTGCTTTTTTCACCGATGTTGAATTGCCTACTCCTCCTGTGATCCGTAACTTGATTCCTTGTTTTTGCTTTCCATAAAAATATTTTAATATTCTTAATTTGGAGTCATTTGGGGAGAAAATCATGCAAGATCTATAAAAAGCTCACTGTATTAAACTTTGCAGCATTAAGTTATAAGCCTTTTATAATTATAACCTGAATCTACCCTATTGTAACAAAATGCTTGGATCTGAAGCTAAATTGTGCTGTTGCAAAATCCTGGAAGTGAATCTGCAAAAATAGGGCTATAAATTTTGCAGTAAGAGACTCTGTGCTTTCAATCTGAGTTGAGTAACTTCACAGTACAAGGGGGTTGAATCTGGTTAACATAACAACGGAGACTGCAATTTCTCATACATGACGAATGTAAATTTACATGAGAGCAGAATTCTTACCCCATAGTTGATTCTATAATTAGTTTTACAGTGTGTGCTCAAACACAGGGGATAAAGCATGACTCAAACATCAAATGGATAGTGTCTAGCACATACCGTGAAATGTAATAAATAAAATCTCATAACTACGTGCTTGACAAGAACTTCCATTGAATATTTCAGAGAAACGATTAAAATTTGTAGGACAAACATTAAGCTTGGACTTTCCTGGAGTTGGCACTTAGCTGACAAAAATTAACTTGGAACTGTGATTCTTCCTTTCTGCAGCTCTGCAGTGCTGTGTGAGGCCCTGGTTGTACCATTTCAGAAAGATGCCTTTCTTTGCCTCTCGGAGGAGATTTGTTCATCTCTTCCAGCATCTGCAAGGCACAGTTAATCCTGGAGTAAACCTTTGAAATGAGCTGCCCAATTGTGGTAACTACATATATAAAACGACATATTGTGTTAATAATAAGCCACCTGTGGTGATTGCTTGTTCAAAACAGGAAGCAGTACAATGCATGGGATTATATAACAGAAGCCTTTATATTTGTTACTGTGATATCTTTGCAGGAGGGAGAAGAGACAGTGTCCCTCATGGAAAGTCAAGTTCCCAACTGACTAGTTTAATCCAGTTTTGGCTATATATACATATATATATATACAAATGGCCACAAGAGGTGCTATTACACTATTACACCATTACACTCCTCCCTCCTTAATGAGAAAGTACACAATGTTTAAATTCCATATACTTATATACATTTCTTGTTTTACATTTATTTACAAATCCAAATGACCCACTGGTTTCCTATTCCTAAGAGGATACCTCATCTCTTGACCTAAACTTTCAGAACTTGGAGTAGGCCCTGGACCCACATGGGCCTGAATGAGAGGAGAAGTTTTCTTTAACAAAAACTGATTTTGACCTTGACCTTAAATTGAATTTTCCACTTGATCAGGCATGTTTGCCTAACTCTGATTTGGATCTGGACTGGTTTCAGGCACCACATGTGTTGGAGTAACTATTGGCACACTACTCATATTCCAACTATCCATTTCGTCAGACTCATTTGATTCTTCCCAACTCTCTTCTTCTTTGTGAACCTCTGAAGTTGAAATATGATCTAAATGTACAACTTAATCTTTCCATGACCAAACATCTTGACTAAATGTGTGTGAGGACCACATCATTTCATGACTCTTCCCGGGTAGCCACTTCAACCACTTACGATGATGACTTTTCACCTTAACGTTCTGATTCAATTTCAGATTTCTTTCTCTCTAAGCCTATCATGACTGGCTTTCCGCCTGAATTGTTTCTCTTCTGCTCACTGTGCTAAATGTGGCTTCAGCAATGAAAACCTTGTCCTGGGCTGTCTTTTAAGGAATAATTCTGCTGGCATTCTGTCAGTAGTAGTGTGAGGTGGCTTACAATAAATAAACAAAAAATTGCCTGTTTGTGATTGACTGACAACTGACATTTCTTCCAATTTGTAGCTAGCACTTTTTCCTCAAGAGCACACTTAACAGATTGTATTGTGTGCTTTGCGTCTCCATTTGAAGCAGGGCGATACGGTGGAACTCTGATGTTTTACATGAATGTTACAAGCTCTTGTGAACGAAACTGAGGCCTGTTGTTGGACACAATTTACTCTGGGAACCCATAAGCAACAAGCAAACTACACAAAATATCTGGAGTTTTGCTGGTTGTCAATCAACTCAATCATGGAGATCTCATAGCAATTGTGATCTGCACCTTTCAGGAATTACAACTCTGGCTGCCCACATACAACCTTTATCAATGGACAACTCATTCTTATGAATGGTTTCTAAATCCAGTATCTGTGCTGGCCACCCATTCGTGCAATAGTTGTATACTCTTGCCAATACAGGGACCCAATGCATTTTTCTACCAATATCATGTGCTGTGACTGGCAACTTACTTAGGCGTGAAAAGCAAAATACATCTTCCCCTTTGGGCTCCACCTCCGAGGGAGGATGGTAATCTAGATATCAGATCGACATTCCAATGACCTTTCGATCGTCTGTATTTAATGTTGTGTTGATAAGCAGACAAATTCAAAGCCCAGAGATAAAAACAAAAAATAAAAACAAAAAACTGCGGATGCTGGAAATCCAAAACAAAAACAGAATTACCTGGAAAAACTCAGCAGGTCTGGCAGCATCGGCGGAGAAGAAAAGAGTTGATGTTTCGAGTCCTCATGACCCTTCCACAGAACAGTTCTGTGGAAGGGTCATGAGGACTTGAAACGTCAACTCTTTTCTTCTCCGCCGATGCTGCCAGACCGGCTGAGTTTTTCCAGGTAATTCTGTTTTTGTTTTAAATTCAAAGCCCATCTCTCCGCATTCAGGCTGCAGCTGAAGTGGGTACTGGAGGCTTTGGATTCAATATAGCCATCAGTGGCTTATGGTCAGTTTTGTTTATGAAGCTATGTTCATACAAGTATTTATGAAATCTTCTTACTCCAAAAGTAAAAAAACAATATTTCATGTTCTATCTGAGAATCGTTCTGCTTATTGGGACTGAGGGTGCGTGAGGCAAATGCAATCGATCTGTCCTCAACATTATCCAACATATGAGAGGTCGCATCCACAGCATCCGTATAGAGATGTTACATGCTAGCTTAGTCTTTTTGGGCACACCATAATGTACAAGCAATGTACCATTTAACAATTTACGTTTACACAACTGTGTACAGGTTCAAAATAATTGGCAAAAAGAATAAATGTGATGTGTGGAAATTTCTTTAAACCCAGAGGATGGCTGGAGTCTGGAACGACCATACTGAAAGGGTGGTGGAGGCATGTTTGATCGAGGTATTCAAAAGGGAATTGGATTGCTACCTGAAAAGGGCGAATATGCAAGGTTACGGGGATAAGGCAGAGGGGGTGGGACCAGGTGGAATGCTCTTTCAGAGAGCCAGAGCACGCTCAATTGGGTTAAGTAGCCTCCTTCTGCACTGTAAAGATACTGTGGATACTGTGAATTGGAATGCTTTGTCAGACTCCCTTTCCCAATTCCTCAAGAGAGCATTCAATAGATGCAATGAAGTTGCCAAATTTGGTATGAATTTACCATAGTAATTCACGAGGCCCAAAAAGGATCTGAGCTCAGGGACACTCTGAGGGTGCGGCACATTCTTATTGCTTGAACTCTATTCTTGGCTGGATGTGACTCATCTTTGTCTGCCCTGTGACCCAAATACTCTACAGAATTTTGAAACATTTCACATTTTTGTGCCTTTGTCTGAACTCTAGGCTTTTCCAAATGCTGGAGTGCCTTATTCAACCTGCTATCATGAGTCTGCCTGTTTGGAGCTGAAATAAGTATGTCACCCGTATAGCACACTGCTCCCTGAATTCCTTGGGAGATTTGTTTCAATACCCCTTCATCACAATGATTTTGCACGTTTCTCCTTGTATGTGACTGGAGCCGGCACACATCCCATTTTGGAGATTTTCTCTCCTCCATAACTTTGGTATTCTATGTGTAATTTTTCCATCTGATGCTGACTCAACTTTTGATGATATAGTTATTCAGGAATCATACTAACTGATGTGTCCATGTCGACCTCCATATTTACACTGCTTGGATTACGATGTCCTAAGAATTTCCACTGGACATCCTCGTGCTTCAGATCATATGGGTCTCAACTGACCCCCTCATTGACCTGCTGCTGTTCGACAACCGTATACAGTGACTGCCATTTTCTCCAGCCAGTGGATTCTCCGTTTACATCCTGTCAACATGCTTTGGCAAGATGACCCTTCTTCTTGCAGCTGTAATGCTCTGCCTTCAAAATGAACAATCCTATGCCCAAAACAAAAACAGAATTACCTGGAAAAATTCAGCAGGTCTGGCAGCATCGGCGGAGAAGAAAAGAGTTGACGTTTCGAGTCCTCATGACCCTTCGACAGAACTTAATCCTATGCCCAACTTTGACCTAAGCGCTGGCACCTCAACTTTGTCGTACCTCTAATACAATGAACAGCAGCCATTAAGGCCTTCTGCTTCCTCAGTTGCATCTCATTTACTTCAGCAGGTGACTGGCAGTTGTTAACTCTGACTTCTCTCGAACCACGTTCCACCATGTCCATGGGTAATGCTGTTTGGCCAGCTATATCGAAAGTTAACTTTGGCAAGGTCAGCAACTTTGCTGCGAAGGTGTTCACTTTTTCAACCACACTCAAATCTGTCCCGCAAAGCTCTGTCTTGAAATTTTCCAAAATTACAAGAATGGGCAGCTTTTTCAAAGCTGTGCTAGAGTCTCCAATATCCACACTAGGCGACTGATTCCTTGCTCCAAACCAATGGGTTTCTGCAGTCTCCAATGGCTTGGGACTGTAATGTTGCTCAAGCTTACACAAAAGGTCCGACAGAGGTGTGTCTTTTAGTTTTGTGGGGGCGAGCAAATTCTTGAGCATTTCGTACACTTCTATGCTTGCGTCCATCAAAAAGATCAGCCAGTTCCTTTCCTCCACCGCATTATTAACAGCTGGATTATCAGGAACATCGGGGATATCATTAGCAGCCATTCCCCATATGCACTGAAAGACTCTTAGTCATGGCTGCATCCTCCTAGATGCCCAATAATACCATTTGATGCAGCCATCTTTAAAGGTCATTCCACCCATGTGTACAAACAGCCTTTTCACCAAGACTGGACTTTTTAAAACTATTTCTCAGCAAGGAAAAACTTCACAGTTCCTCTACTGATTCGCTGGCAGTTTCTCCGACCTAAATTTGCTTGGCTCAACAATGCACAATTTCATCCTGATCACCAGGCTGTTGATACCTTTGCAGGACAGAAAGGAGACAATGTGCCACGTGGATAAGTCAAGTACCCAACTGCCTTGTTTAATCCGGTTTTGACTATACATACATACATACACAAATGGCCACCAGAGGGTGCTATTGCACCATTACACCTACCATGCAACTAAAAGGTTATCTGCTTGTGGGCTGAGGTATGATATAAGTCGTTAAATTTATTCAACAAATAAGCTCCATAGCCTATTTGACAGCAAATCAATGCTTCCAAATGGCATAGCGCTGATGTTGTACTAAGCAAAGTATCTGTGTGCTCCAATTGGTGAAATAAAGTCAGTGATTGTAGGTCACTCTCATACTGTGCTCAGGTTAACTCATTTTCTACAACACTACCTGCTTGACAATGTAGCTGAGTTATGGAAGCTGAGAAGGTCACAGAATCAATCAGCCTACTCTTACCTTCAGGTTAGAATGGCATCACAGGAGTGACGAGACTCCACAGATTGGTTCAATTTGATTTTTCCCTGTTCAATCAGGATCACGGTGCTCCCTCACCTAAAGCCTATGAAACTTGCCATCAGTTTTCTCTTATCACCATGGTCACATAAAATGGTTGCTTCAGTTATTGCTTTCTAAGAATAATGGTAGGTATGATGACTAAATACCATACAAAATCCATATGGACCTGTTGTGGACAGCATTGAATTACCAGCGGGTCTACAGTCAGGTTAAAATTCTCAAATTTCATTCGTTATCTTTGGGTGGAGCAAGATTTCAGAAAACTTTGGACATTTCACCAGTATTTGACTCCCCTTTTCAAGTGCTGAGTCTGTGGGGAAGTGTACACCTTTGCACTCTTTTATGATATATTCTGAAAGCATTGGACCATAAGACCACAAGACCATACGACGACGGAGGAGCAGAGTAGGCCATTCAGCCCATTGAGTCTGCTCTGCCATTCAATGAGATCATGGCTGATCTGATAATCCTCAACTCCGTTTTCCTGCCTTTTCCTCATAACCCTTGATTCCCTTACTGATTAAAAATCTGTACATCTCAGCCATAATGACCCAATCTCTACAGCCCTCTGCGGTGAAGAATTCTACAGATTCACTACCCTCTGAGAGAAGAAATTCCTCCTCATCTCTGTCTTAAACGGGTGCTCCCTTACTCTGAGATTATGCCCCCTGGTCCGAGACTCTCCCACAAGGGGAAACAACCTCTCAGAATTTACCTCTCAGCCTTGAATATACCTAATGACCCAGTCTCTACAGCGTCTCAAAGGGTCATGATTCTGTGGAATTCACTACCTCAGAGTGCAGTGGATACCCAGGCGTTGAATAAATTTAAGGAGGAGATAGACAGATTTTTAATTAGTAATGGGTTGAAAGGTTATGGGGAGAGGGCGGGAAATTGGAGTTGAGGCCAAAATGAGATCAGCCATGATCGTAATGAATGGCAGGGCAGGCTCGAGGGGCTGAATTGCCTACTCCTGCTCCTAGTTCTTATGTTCTTATGTACAGCTTTCTGTGGTGAAGAATTCCACAGACTGACTACCCTCTGAGAGAAGAAATTCCTCCTCATCTCTGTTTTAAATGGGTGACCCCTTACTCTGAGATTTTGCCCTCTGGTCCTAGACTCTCCCACAAGGGGAAACAACCTCTCAGCATCTACCCTGTCAAGCCCTCTAAATATCTTATATGTTTCAATAAGGTTGCCTCTTATTCTTCTAAATTTCAATGTGTGTCTGCCCTTGAGATGCCTTAAATGACAAGACTACAGACGAAGAGCTGGAAAGTGGAATGAGGCTGGGTAGCTCTATTTTGGCTGGAAGGGACATGATGGACCAAATGGCCTCCTTCTGTGCTATAAGTTTCTTGATGCTATGGAATAAACACCTATTCTTTGCACAGATGCCAGGGAATGTTGGAATCATTGCATTGCAATTTATAGCTTCAATTACTGAACAATGTCTCGTAAGCGCTTTCAGTTAAGATATATACTCATAAAAATATCCGGCCATAAGATTTGGACATCTATATCCAGCATTCATGACTTCATCCACAATAGCTGGCGATAGTCAATTGTTATTCATTTTATAAGGAGTGCTAAGTCTTGGATAGAGTATGGCATCATGCTGGCCAATCTGCTTATTATAAAAATCAAGGAAATGTTTCACTAGCAACAAAAAAAAAATCATTGGAAGACACATGTTAACCGTACTCCTGCATCTACAATTAGATTCATTACAGTAAATTAGAGGATAGTCAGTTTTTAAACACTGACTTGTTGCAGCTGGGATTATACAGTGGAGATATCCTCCAGTTATAAATATGTGTAGCCATGTCTCAAGTATTGGCACGTCAATCTCTACAAAAGGAATTATTAAGTGTATCCACTTGGAATACCGGCAAAGGAAATACACGGGGCAGAATTTTTCATCCCACGGGCGGATGCGTGACTGACCCAAATGGGAGTGAAATAGGGCACGATGACTGTGGGAGAGCGTCCCGACGCCATTGCCCACTGTCACGCTATTTCGGTTGGCGGGTGGGCGCGAGGTGTGTCAGCACGCCCGGTGACAATTAAGAGGCCTATCAAGGCCCTCAATCCATTAATTAAATTGAATTTTTCGCTGCCTGTGGGCGGCCTTTGCACTTTTAACGAAACCTCACCCAGGGGTGGGCCGAGGTTCCGAACAGTGGCTAAAAAAACCCATAAAAATTTTTCTACCTGTCCCCGTTCGTGTGACAGAGTCACGCGTGGGGGTACGATTCCCTTACTTTTGAAATCTTAAGTTCTTCGGGCCCCTGAGGCAGCTCTATGCCTTCAGCGAGCTTTCACTGAGCGCAGCCTCGTGCATGCTCGCCCTTCAGTGTTTGTGCTCCTCCCGCTCTCACCCTGGCAGGGCTGAGGTTACCAGCTGGCTGGCCGTGAAGGGCTGGGTCTACCAGACAGTCCAGAGGCTCTTTTGGTATCAAAACTGAATAGGCGCAGAGGCGGGCGTTGGAAGTTGAAGGGAAGTTTATGAGTAACTTAGTGATTTTTTTGTGAAATATTTGGCATATTTATTTAATGATAAGCTTTAAGGATATATTCAGTGGATGAGGAATTGTCACGACAGCTGTTAGTTAGGGAATATTACTTTTCTGGAATAAGGATGTTTAGCTCTTGTGGTTGTACTGCAAATTCATAGAATTATTTTTTGGTGAAACGTTTGAAATTGGGGAGAAAATGTTGCATGGGGTGAGTTATAAAATTAAAACAAAAACGATTTAGAAAGGAAGAACACAAAGGTTAAACACTTAATCAGGGAGGGCTCAGAAAATTGGTTTAATAATGAAACCGAAGAAATATCATTATACGACTGAATTGTACTTAAAAGCTGGATGACCTTAAGGTTGTCTTAAGGCACTGCCCAGTGTGAGGATGTCAGCTATTTGTTGTTCAGAAGGAAGGGATAATTTAACATTGTGATGTTAGGATACAGCAGTCACTCTTATTTAATTTTGTTTTTCATCTACATGGAGAAGTAATCGGCAACCTGCATCTGATTAAGGATCTGCATGGTGTTCCAGCATGGCTGTAAGTCTTTGCCCCTTTGTGTTTCAATCTTTGGGCCAGAAAGAATTTGGAAACTGGACCAACATCTGTATTCAATGAGTGGAGACAGTTTTAACCTAAATACACAATCCTGTTTGGAAACTGAAAGAATGAAACATTCCTGTATTGCCCCAAAGTGTACCAAAGACAGTGTGGTAAATTTTGACTTTGACTGATGGCTGGCAGTGAATCAGCAACCCCCCCACCCCCTTTTCATCACATTGGAAATAAACACCAGGAAAGATGCAAAACGGGATGTCGATGTGCTGTCATGGTTTTATATTATCACACAAAGTCAAAGTAACTGTGGCTTAGATATAAATGTTCAGGGCTCCCTTCATATCATGCAAATCTTTCACCTCTTTTAAAGAGATATAGATAGCACAGTCTAAAGCAGTATGAGGTTTTCATTCCAACAATCTCCTTTGATATGAATGAAGAGATCAGTCTCATTTAATGGCACAACATCAGAAAGTAGTTGGCGTTATTTCCTCTCCATTTATTTCTTCTTTTTGGGATTGTTTCCCATGTCGGGAATGTTTCCTGCCATTACATAGGCCACATCAGTAAGGATATGGATTGATAAGGATTACCTTCAGAGACCGAGTAGTGGCATTCCGAATAAATGGGCAGGTAGCATCTTACAGTCAAACTTGCGCATCAGCAGCTTATGCAACTAAACCTTTCAATTCGACTAGCCATTATGGCACAGAAGGAGATAGTTCGGCCCATTGCGAGCATGTCACAGGCCAGGATTTCCCAGTCGGCAACTTGTGGGGGGGGTGGGGGGGGGGGTGGGCTCCCGATGTCACCCCGCATCATTTCCATTTTCAGGTCGGCGGGGGCTCAGCTGGTTCAGCTGTGCACCCGCTGACTTGTCAATGGCCAATTGAGGCTACTGACAAAGTAATTAGCAGCACTTAGCCTCAGGGAGATGAGCGTGCTCTTTCACATGCATGCACGAAAGAGCGCACTCTCAGCTGAGGGAATCCCCCCCACCCGCATAGGGGGTACATAGTGCTTCCAAGCAGACGTCACGCTGTGTGGGCCTTAATTGGCCCGCCCACCTAAAATGGCGGTGCGCCCCCGATTGGGGGCACCGATCGGAAGCGCGCCTCCACTCACCGCTCCCGAGGTGGGGGGACAACTCTGCCTATAATTAAGTGGGTTGTTTATTCGATAAGGGCTTATCTTAAAGATCTGAGATGCATGGAGTTAGTAAAGGCAGCCAATGTGCTCCAACATATTGGAATTAGATGGTGTTTCTCTCTTTGACTTTTGTCCAGAATTATGGCTCATAGAAAATCATAATTTTCCAGTTGCCATTTTAAATATTATTGAAATTTTCCTTCCACCAAGCTCCATACTAGTGCAGTATTAAGAAAAGGAGAATTTCAATGCCATGGTTTGACACGACCCTGAGTAAAGGTCATAACTTTCAATTAGTGTAATAGGCTGGTGCAATAAAAAATATTAATTCCAGTGTAGACCTGCGCTAGCTAATGTCGCATGTGCAGAAAAAGTGGCCTTCATCATGGAAGTAACTGAAACCTGGCCTGAAGTAGGGTTGCCAACCCTCCAGGATTGGCCTGGAGTCTCCAGGAATTGAAGACTAATCTCCAGGATGCTGCTTTGTGCAAAATCTGGAGGAAAACCGTTGGGGCATTAAAAAAGATTTTTTTTGCGTCTTCTTTATGGACATTTCTCATTTCTCTTCACCAAATATAAAAATATTAAAAATGGGGTTGGGGGGATGGGGGTGGGGGTTGGGGTGCGGAAAGGCTGTTTGGCTTACAGTCAATTGGGTAATGAGTTATTTTGCTTTCCAATTGGCGTAGGAAGGCCATACGTCACAAGGCTGGACATGTTGGTTGACTAATGGCTGGAGCGTGTGGGAAAATCATGCGACGAAAACTCCAGGGATACATTTAAGCACAGTTGGCAACTCTAGCCTGAGGGAGGGAGAAAGAAATGGGTTGTCTCAGAGTCCTCTGGCACAGAAGTGAACAGAAAGATAAAGCGCAGTTGAGAATTCTGATAAAATAATTGGTTATCATTAATTAATTGGCTTATTCTTTGCTGTTCTGCAGCATTTTATAAACAGAAATGCTGTGTACAATGTTGACACAGCACTCATTTCCAATTTGAACCCCCCCCCCCCCTTTTGGAACAGCAGCCTATCCGGGGCTATTTCTATCTCAAAGTCTCCACAAAGTTGATCCAAAAATAGATATATAAAGTGGCTCATTTGTGCTTCTCAAGAATACAAAATGTGCACTAATGCAGAGGATATTATTATTTTAATGTGATTTTTGTTTTACAAGTGTGGTTGACTAGATGAGTCATACGTTCCAGAACACCCACATAAGCTGAAATAAAACTTTTATTTCATGGACAGGCATTCTTTTGTCTAAGATGTGGTTGACTCCTCATGGTCTCAGGGCAAATAGGTCTGGCAGTAAATACTGCCTTTGCTTTGTTACCCACATCCCAGCAGCAAATAAACACACTGATGAGCATTGCATAGTTTCCGGAATCTATTCTAAGAAGGTTTTACATTGAAAGATAATCAGAAAAAGCCATTCTCCACTGACAAGTGATGTTAATAAGCTTTTGTGACATGGCAATTGCAAAAGATGGAAAATACGTGCAGAACTGCTAATCAAGTTGAAAGGGATGTAATCAGAGCTTTGCAAACATGGGACAATTAATATGGGCTGAATGTTTATCATGTTTAAGGTTAATACAAATGTGAGCTGAGATATTGGGCTATTTTTAATTTTGGCAGCAAATGGCACTTTTTTTCACCCAGTGTAGCCTAGTTCTGATCTAACTAAATGTTTCCTCCATTTTGCCTCCAAGAGGCATTGTAGTGTCAGAATTTTGAACCAAAGAGACATTTGAAAACTAGTGCAACGTTTAATGTAGCTTTTTTTTTCTGAACTTTGCCTTCTTTTTACAAAAGGTTCTTTATCAGCTCCCCTGTCTCATGCAATTCCCTAGAACTGATATATATTAAAAATCTTAGGCTGAGTAAGGGGTGAGTTGAGAACCTTTCTGCTTGGAGACCTCTGTGGGAGGCTGAGAATAATTTTACTGGACGGAGATGGTTAAACTGGAAATACATGCAATCACGAGGGTTTGAGGACATGTTTACCCTTCTTTAGATTTAACACACTCAGCACCTGCCCCTGACCTTCTCCTGCACCTTTTGGGTAGGGGAGAGGTATGGTTGAAATTATCCCAATGAACCAGGTTAGATTTGAGGGAGTACCCCTCTTCTTAGAGGGTTCACAGCCATTTGTGGACATCAGTGAATCTTGTCTCATGGCTCTCTACACCCAACATGTTGAAACTGGGCAAGAGAATGTGTGAGCCCAAAATCTCTATAACAGCATTCAAAAGTATTGACATGAAATACTCCAGCTTGGCTTAGGAACTCTGAAACTAGGGACTCCACTGGCAATAACCCTTGAGTTGCTTTTTACTCCTTGGCACTCTGTATAGAATTTCAGCCTCAGCCTTTTGTAAGAAAGAAAATCTGTGATTAAATTAAAGATCAGCAGGGATTATTGGAGGAAAAACAGGGTCTGAGAATACACTGTGATGGACTAAGACCTCACTGTACATTTTTATAAAATATATTATACACCCTCATTGCCATTTCTAAATTTTAAAACTGTACTTTGGCTGAACAAGATCCTTAAAATGGCTGAATCTATGTCTGTCTGTGACCCCAGAGCAAAAGAAGCCACTTTGCAGTTTCGGGGAAATTCACACCTTGTTATCTCTGAGGAGCTATGAATATCGCCTGGGGACTGCGCAGCCCAACTTTAAAGAGAACTATACAAAGGATATTTGTATTTAATAACTTAGCTTGCCAGCAGGAGTCACAGGGTCTGCTAAGGCAAAAGGCCCCTCAAGTATTCCTTTCAACTCATAATGACTGGTACATTTAGCAGTCTTTGAGATCCAGCCGAATTCCAGATGATGGATGTACATCCTTTGTTGAAGTTTTGGTGGCAAGGTGGATGGCCATGTGATCTAGGCCTCTGGCTTGTTGAACGAGTCAATATTTCCTTGCTCAGTCTGCTCTTTAACATCCGTCTAGCAGTCTCACGGGAAGGAACTCTGCCCAAGTTGAAGCCCTGGCCCCATTTATGCTTCTATTGGAAGTTCTGTACCAGCTTCTGCAAGACTGATTCATTGCTGCATGCCTATCTCATCTTGTGAAGTCAACACCACCAGAAAAGTGAAATTATACAGCATTGTTTTCGACCTGCCGACTTCTGTGAAGGGATACCTCATTGGACATTGATTCAGGATTCTGAAACTCAAGTAGATCAATATCTATTTTCTTTATGGTCTCTGTACTGTAAAACCTTCTTTCCTCTATCTGTCTCTTTACTGCTTGAGTGTGGAGATGATGTTGTGAACCCTCCTTCCTGTGTTTTGAAAGTGTGCAAATAAACTAACCCTTTGAGTTCATCCTACCTCAAGTTAGCTGTGTGGTTATTAATAAAAAGTTAGATCACACAAAATACTGAGAGTTGGGAAATACACCACTGCTTATAAAGAGGGAAACAATTTGAAAACACCTTTCTGTTTATGGACAAAGCACTTGGAGGAGGAATTAGAGCTGTTTAAATGAACCCCCTTCCTGTCCGTTACAACACACACTCAATGATAAGTCATTGAAGAGTGTGGATGAACAGAGACATAGGGGTTTAAATATATAGGGTGGGATTTCCTGGGTTTGGAGGCATGTGACTAAGAAAATAGCGGAGACCTACATCCGGATGGCAACCTGATATATTTCTGCCATGGAATCTTTTCCAGGGGAGAGCTGAGAATAAGATTGGCTGTCGATTTGCAGAGGCCCCATGCAGTTATGCACAGTTTTGCAGCCTCACTGGCATTTTGTCACCAGCGGAGCAGGTGCCTCGCTGCATGCAGAGGCCAACAGCACCGTGGAGGTAGCCTCCGGGCACCAGGCTGAGGCCATTGGAGCCGGAGACTAACTGCCTCAATGATGTGGCCATAGGCAAGAAAAGCCATTGCCACCCCAACAATTCCTTCAGGGGATTTCTCGCCCTCATGATTTTTGATTCTGATCCACACCTCCAAGGGTGTCTCTGTGTCGAGGTGCCCTCATGTTCCCTGGACTACCTTGGCAGCACCTAACTCTCCCGATGGCACTGCCGAGGCTCCAGGTGGCGCTGCCGGCCCTCAACATGGGGAACCCGCCTACCATATTTACTGTTCAATTCGGGGGGCTTCTTCTGTAAAGTTCGTGCTGCTGGTTTTGCTGCTGAGAAATGTGGACTCTGGTCCCAATATCAGGATCCCAAAGCCTATGGTAAAATCCTGGCCATGGTTTCTGAAGTATGAGTGCAACTAACCACGGGCACTAAAAACAACCAACAGCAGTTCAGCACAATAGAATGAATAGGAAATACTGATTTCTTCTGATTGGGAGTCAGTGACAAGGGACCATCAAACTAAAATGATTCCTAGGAGATAGGAGAAATACATTTATGCTGAGGATTGCTGGACCAATGAATACGTTGCCACAAATATTAATTCAGGGAGTAATTCACAGGCAGAAATTTGAACACTCGGGGTAAACTATCTTACCCAACCGATACAGTCGGGTCTGCACCATTACTACTGAATCTGATTGCGCTATTGAATAGTGAACTGCTCAGCTATTTAATCACACAGCAAATACTGACAGTATTCTAAACAGCCATCTATCACCAGCTAGATACCTTGGAAGGACAGTTACTTAAATTAGTTTACAAGTCACGTTTGTGATATTAATAAGCCCATTAAGTACGGAACAAGTCTTCCTTTTCTATCATTACAGTTGCGCAATATGAATAATCAGAAGCTCCAGCTATTATGCTCTGTAAACCCTCAAATGTCATGATAAGCTGAATGGAACAAGAAGCCCAGCTGTTCTCGCCAATATAACTCTTGGTTAAGTGCACAGAGAAAGACATCAGTCATTTTTTTCAAGAAACCCTTTTAAATGTTGACCATCCGAAAGCACTCCTGGGGTAAAAGTAGCATAACTCTTCCTTTAGACTCTCAGGCCATTCAGTTCACAGAAGGGTAACATTGCTTTGAGGTGAAGAATTGGAGCAGCATGCTTGGTGAAGTGAAAATCTCTTGTCAAAATTCTCAAGTGCTCGAAATCAGCTCTTAGCTTGTGACACACTTGTTGAAAAGGCTGCTGGAATACAGGAAGAGGTCTTGGTAGAAGAGCTGTTATGTGTCCACATTATTTTCTGGTACGCAATTATATTCCCAGGAGCCCTAAATTGCAACAGTTGAAAGAGAAGGTACATGTTGCTGAACTGCACCATAATCTTAGGTCTAAGGTTCAGCACTCACCAATATTTCTCTGCCATTTCTTGCTCTGCATTAAACCTCAGAACTGCTGAATAAAGATTTTTCTCCGAAAATATCATGAAGTTCTACCCATAATATTGTGAATATGGACAGTGGATTGTGGAGATTTCTCCCCACCCCTGCCACTTCACCATTGGCCTACTGCATGTAATTCCACATACCACTATCCACTTGAATATAATTTGACACCACAGACTATGTGCGTTCATGGCATTTATTATTCACCTTCAGTTTTGGCAAGAATCACTGGATGAGTTCTGTCAATTGTCAACTAGGCTGCCAGACATCTCTTTGTGAAAGGGCAGACTGCTCCATCTTGGGTCTAGCAAGAGGTGAAAGGAAGATTGACAAAGGTTAGCTTGGGTTAAAAAACTAAATTGGCTTAAGAACGGAAAACAGTGCATTGTGCTAAATGGTTAATTTTTCAGGCTGGAGGATGATAGACAGTGGTGGTTCCCCAAAGGTCAATGCTAGGACCACATCTTTTTTTGATTTATATTAGTGACTTGGATATTGGAATACAGAGTAAAATTTCAAAACTGGCCAATGATGCCAAGCCTGGAGACATGGCAAATGGTGAGGATGATACACATCACCTGTGATGGACCATAGGTAGACTGGCAGAATGGGCAGACAACTGATAGATGGAATTTAATTCAGAGAAGTGTGAGGTGATGCATTTTGACATAAGGGATAGGGAGAGGCAATGCAGATTTAATGGCATAGTTCTAAAGATAGTACAGGGATAAGGGACAGGGAATTCATGTGCATAAATTTTTGAAGGTGGCAGGGTATATTGAGAGTGTGGTACACAAAGCGTTTGGGGTCTAGGACTTCATAAATAAAGGTATTCTTTATCAAAGCAGAAAAGTTATGCCGAACCTTTATTAAGCTCTGTTTGGGCCACAACTAGGGAATGGCATCCAGTTCTGGTCACCACACTTCAGGGAGGCTGTGAGGATCCTTGAGAGGGTGCAGAGATTTACCAGAATGGTTCCAGAAATGGGGTATTTCAGTTACAAGGTTGGGTTGGAGAAGCTGGGATTGTTCTCCTTGGAACAAAAGGAGATTGAGGGGGGACTTGACCGAGGTATAAAAGATTATGACAGGTTTAGATATGGTAGACAAAAAAAAAAACTCTTGCCATTGGCTGATAGTACAAGGACTAGGGGACACAGATTTAAGCTTTTGGGCAGGAGCTGAAAGGGCAATGTGAGGAAGAACCTGTTCACACAGTGAGTGGCAATGGCCTGGAATTTGCTGCCCACAGGGGTGGAAGTGGAGACAATCAATGATTTCAAAAGAAAATTGGATAGACAGTTGAGGGAAATAAGCATGTTGAGTTGATAGAGCATGGGAATGGGACTGACTATTTGCTCTACAGAGAGCTGGCAAGGGCTTGATGGGCCAAATAGCCTCCTTCTGTGCAATAATGACTCTATGGGCAGAATTTTCTGCCTGTCGGGCGGGCAGAGCAGGAGCAGCCATGGCCGGGCAAGCACCCGATTGGCGCCTGTGATTGGGGCTGCGCCACCATTTTGCTTGGGCGGGCCAATTAAGGCCCACCCGGCATATTTCCCGGCTCCCGAGGATAGTGGGAGTGTGTGTGCTACGGCGGTGAGCGTGCACAGACCACTGGGTCCAATGGCGACCCAGCATCCTGGTTAAAGGAAGGCCCGGCAACCTCCTGTAGGCTGCTCACAATGGCCACTTCCAGGTCACACTGCAGGGGGTCGGCTGAGCAGGGTACGCTGGAGCGAAGGGCAGATGAGCAGGGCAGGCTGCAGGGTAGGCCAGAGGGGGGGTCAATGTGCCCCTTGCTTTTCTGATGATTGCCTTGCTGCCCTCCTCGAGGAGGTGGCAGGACAGCAGGAGGTGTTGGTTCCCCAGGATGGGAGGAAGCGCGCGCACCACCATCTCCCCCCCCCCCCCCCCCCCCCCCCCCCCCCCCCCCACACACACACACACATGACCAAACCTGCCTGGGAGGAGGTGGTGGAGGTGGTGAGCTCCCACGACATGGTGCAGTGCATCTGGATCCAGTGTCACAAGCATTTCAACAATTTGTTGCACTCTGGCAGGGTGAGTACAATGTTGGCACTGGGCATTTAACCCAGTAGGTAGCCTTAGCCTTTGAGGCCCCCCCCTCCAACCCCCAAGTCTTACTGTCGTGACTGCGTTGAATCATTGAGGGCATTTTCCCTTTGCTGGGTGGGCAAACAGATAGTCCCCATGCTTACATCAGCCTGGGTGGTTCATGAGGAGATGGATTCCCCCCCGCACCATGTGTTGCTCTTAGTCACACATGACTAGCCTGGGGACAACCTGCAGGAGATGCAGCTCGGCGCATACTCAGAACTCCAAGACATGTTCCATTCACGGTGATGAGATTGTGGAAGGGGAGCCTCAAGGTGTCGCGGCCAAGAGCCATATGCTGCCCTCGACACTGCACGTAGTTGTGCCTCCTTGCTATGGGAGCAAAGACCGTGTGCTTCCTAAAGTGATGGACGCAGAAGGTGTCTAAGGTGGCCGTTGTGGGGTGTTGGGAGAAGGCGTACTATCTTTGTGTGAGTGATCAGCAGTAACTGGGAGAGGAGGCACTGAAGGCCTGATATGGGCCACTGTGGTTGGGCTGCAGTGTGAGTGTGCAGAGTCCATGTGCGATTAGCTGCAACGAATGGTCTTCCGTTTTTCTGGAGAAGAATGCTCGCAATGCCTGTGAGTGTTCACAGATTGGAGGTGACCAGGCCCAGCTGATGAGTTTAAGCTGTTTCAAGCAGGAGGCCCTGGAGCTTGAGAGGCGCCATGCGCCCAGGTCAACTGGTGTCCATGAGGTTGGGGTGGAGTAGCCAGGCATTTGAGGCCAACAGTGAGATCCGCTCTGTCTTCCCAATATTCATAGCACTGATGATTGTTTGATTTGTTATTGTTACAACGTTGCTCGGTCACAGACTGATAGAGTCAGAGGCGTGGATCAAAGACAAAGGTCCCTCGGCCCTTTGAAGATGCGCGTATCAAGCACCTTGCAAAGTCTCCTTATTCCATTTCCCAGCACTATCCCCATGGCCTTGTATGCCATGGCATCGCAACCACACATCCAAATACTTATTACATGTTAGGAGGGTTTCTGCATCCACCACCCTTTCAGCCAGAGTGTTCCACATTACTGTGTGTAAAACTTACTCATCACCTCACCTGCCAACCTCATGCCCCTTACCTTAAATCTATGCCATCTGGTTACTCATCCCTCTGCCAAGGGGAAAAGTTCCTTTCTGTCAACCCTATCTATGCCCCTCATAATGTTATAAAGCTCAATAATGTCACCCCTCAATCTCCTGTGCTCCAGGGGAAATAACCCCAGTCTATGCTATGTCTCCTCATAAGTCAAACTCTCCAGCCCAGCCAACATCCTGGTCAATGACCTCTGCACTCTCTCCATTCCAATCACATCCTTCCCGTGAAGTGCATTTCACAACTGCACACAGACTATAGCTGTGGCCTAGGCAGCATTTTCTGCACTTGGAACATGACCTCCCTGTTCCTATATTCTATTCCTCAGCTAATAAAGGCAAGTATGGCATTTACCTTCTTAAACACCTTATGTACCTGTCCCGCAACCTTAATGGGCCTGTCGACATGCCCAGCAAGGTCCCTCTGATCCTCCTTACTTTCCACGATCCTACTATTCCTCATGTATTCCCGTACCTTGTTTCTCCTGCCCAAGTGCATCACCTCACACTTACCCACATAACATTCCATTTGGCATTCCTTAGCTCATCTAACCAGCCCGTCTGTATCTGCCTGTAATGTACGCGTATCCTCCTGACTATTTGCCACCCCTCCAATATTCGTCTCCATAGGTTCTGGAAGGTTGAGTGCATAATGATAAAAACAAAAAAACTGCGGATGCTGGAAATCCAAAACAAAAACAGAATTACCTGGAAAAACTCAGCAGGTCTGGCAGCATCGGCGGAGAAGAAAAGAGTTGACGTTTCGAGTCCTCATGACCCTGGGGAAAGGGATGAAGTGTGTCACTGTGTGCACGCTAACTGATCCACTGTCCTTGTTCATTTCAGCATCATCAGAGTCTGTTTGCCAGGAGGAATTCCATCTCACAACTGAGGGCCCTCATCTGTCACCAGTGTCACACCATTTCTGCGAGGCAGGCACCAGCACAGATACTAGCACCTTGGTGGGCATTGCAACATCGGTTAGTGTCCTGGGGCACAGTGGAGAGGGCACCTTCGCAATCACTAGAGGAGCTGGCAGAGACAGAGAGTGCCGATGGTGCCAGCAGCCGGAGGACTGCAGGGCACCAGGCACATGCGGAGTCGGGGTGTGTTGATGTGCCCCTGGAGTGGTCCACAACGCAGAAAGGGCAGGAAATGCGGCTGGGTGTGTGGGAGCATCTGGGTGTGTTGCATGAGACTGCTTCACTTGGTGTCCATAGTGGAGGAGTCCACGTGGAGCATGAGTGATGCCATGAGCCTCATGTCAGAGCGTCACGTTTCCTCCATGGAGAGAGTGGTGACTCTCGTGGAGAGGGGCTTCCAGGAGGACAGTCAGGTTCTCCTGGGGTTACGCTCGGACCTGCAAACCCTCACAGTGCCAGTGGCCACAGCTGGTCATTGCCAATGTGAAGGAAGGTGTGAGCTTCAACCTTCCTAGCTCATTGCCCATCCATCGATGGTGAGCAGGGAGGTCTGAGGTGACCTCACATCGGCGCAGCAGCTGCCTGTCGTATCTGCGGGCTCCTCTCAGAGTGCTCCAGATGAGGGCAGCAGCTCCTCCACCCCTCTGCCAGTGACCATTGCATCTGGTGAGGCTGCGACGACTGGGGAGATGCCAGCTGTGGAACTGGCCACTCCCTCCCAGGTGAGGCCAGCACAGGTTCCACGGGCCAGAGGACGTCCGCCAAGGTCATCAAGGCCAACAGGACAGCAGAGTGAGCAGGCTGGCTCAGATACCACTCCCAGCGAGGGTCAGCACCAAGATGTAGCACCTGGAAACATAAACATAAGGCACCTTAGTCATTAAACGGGTGTCTCACTGGTGCTTTTGTGTTGGCCCGAGATTAGGGAATTATTATCTGTTTCTGCTTGAATAACATTTTGTTTTGACTTTGTGAGAACTTCTGATGGTGAAAATTGAAACCAGATGTGTTACCATGGCTGAGGGTGTCTGCTTTGTTCTGCATTTGTATATTTTACATTCATGTCTTGAGTATTTGAGTGGACATTGAACTTTATGTCCAAAGCCTTTAGTTGCAGCTGATCACCTGCACTTATGTGGTGAGTGCGGAAATGCCAGGCAGGGCTGGTCCTCCTGATCCAGTTGTGTGGATTCAAGTCTCCCGAGTGTCCCTGCCTCCTTGGTGTAGTCCCAGGTCAGTGTTTAACCTCCCAGCATTTCCCTGTGCTTCCTCGCCCTCAGAATCAGTGCTGGACTCATCGTGTGCAGCCGCATCCACTGCATCAACATCTTCATCATCCACTGCATCCCCCCCTTTCCAGAGCAAGATTGTGGAGAGCGCAGAGTGCAACCACTATCACTGAGACACGATCTGGGGGGTACTGGAGTGCACCCCCTGAATGGTCCAGGCATCGGAAGCGCATCTTGAGAAGACCGATGGTTCTCTCCACCACAGCCCTTGTGGGGGCGCGACTCCTATTGTACTGCTGCTCAGCTTCTGTTCTTGGATGGTGGAGAGACGTCATGAGCCACCTTCTGAGGGGATAGCCCTTGTCACCCAGCAGCCGTCCATCCAGCCGGGCTGGAGCACTGAAGAGCCTCGGCACCTGGGAGTGTCTGAGGATGTAGGTGTCGTGGGAGCTGCCTGGGTACCTTGCACAGACTTGTAGAATCAGCATCCTGTGATCACACACTATCTGCACGTTCATGGAGTGGAAACCCTTCCTGTTGACGAAGGCACCGGGCTTACCCACTGGTGCCTTGATGGCCACATGTGTACAGTCTATAGCACCCTGGACACGGGGGAAGCCAGCAATGGCCGCAAAACCTCTGGCTCGTTGTGTCTGGCTTGCCTGGTCCCAGTAGAAGCGGATGAAGGTCAATGCCCGTCTGAACAGAGCGTCTGTAACCTGCTTGATACAAGTGTGGACATCTGATTGGGAGACACCGCAAAGATCACCCACCGAGCCTTGGAAGGAGCCAGAGGTATAGAAGTTGAGGGCAGCTGTGACCTTTAGAGCCACTGGCATGGGGTGTCCACCCACATAGTTTACGGAGATCTCAGACCCAATCATCTGACAAATATAGTTGACTGTCTCCCTTGACAGTCGGAGCCTCCTTCAGCACTGCACCTCAATCATATTGAGGTAGCTGCTTCGCCGCCTGTAACTCTGGCAGCAGGATAGTGGCATCTTCTGCGGCCCCTTCCGCCTTGGACAACCTCTTGACCCTGCACCCCTTGTGCCTGCGCTTGTCTCCCAAAGGTGGCTCCCCTGGAGGCTGATTGTTCACTCCTGGCCTCCTCCTTATTCTATCCCACCCTTCCTCCTCAGAGGAGCTGCCTCTAGTGGACATGTCAGAACCCATACCTGGGCTATGGGGAAGCCTCCGGAAAGCTGCAGGCCCGATAAAGATTCCTGACTGCAGGGTGCCAACCTGAAGGTTCAAAATACACAGAAAGCTGCTGGGATTCGTTCTGAACTGCTACAGATCACACAGGCAGGCTTAGTAAACTTTCTGCAATAAATACTCACAGACCAGACTGACAACTCCACTGAGGTCCTCTTATCCCATCCATGGATGAGTTTGATTAAAAAGTCTCTTACTCGCCTGCCCATAGCGCCCGTGCGCCGACCTGAAGATCGCACGGGCGCCTGAAAATTGCCATCGATTGACGATTTTAGGGCCTCAACGAGCCCGTTAATTAATGGCGGGTGCGAGTTGAACTTCATCGCCTGCCCGCCCAGCGAAATATCGCGATGTCACGCAGTGATGTCGGGACGCTCGCCCGATGTCACCGTGCGTCATTTTACACGCTGACGTTCAGGGCCCCGACCCCCCCACATGTCAAGCGGAAAATTCTGCCCTCTTGCTCCATGGCTCTAGATTTCAGGGAACAGTCCATTTCCACTCCTCTTTGGCCAGTCACAGAGCACCGATGATAACCACCGAGCCAACCCCTTGCCTGGAGTTTCCAATCCTCGAAGCTGAAGAACCTCAATAGGATGGAGGCTACAAAATAGGGCGAATGGAGAGAACAGTTTATTTTAAAACCTAAGACATTTTTACCACTACCGCAACAGCAAAAACTTGCATTTGTATAGCGCCTTTAACATAGCAACACGTTGCAAGATGCTTCACAGGAACATAATCAGACAAACACTCCGCAGATTATGTCTGTTTCCATGAGAAGTATTTGATCTGTTGTATCAATTATGTAAAAACTTGGTTGAACAATGTATTTTCCAATTACTGCGAGTTAACTGCAATTGCAGTTGTACAATATGGGATTGGTTGGCGGGGGTGATGCGGTTAGTGGTAATAGGAAAGAAAAGAAAATTTTGTGGAGGAGGACATTTTTCAGTGGCTAACCTCACAGCATTGGCTTAGCATTCTAGGTGATAAATTAGCTTAATGTTTACTTTGTCTTCAATGTATTTTTTTTGACAGTGGCCTGCAGAGACTTTTGTTGAGATGAAGGTCAGAGTCGATTAGGCTCAAGTCCACAAGATCAGTGGTACAGCCAAGTAAAGAATTTAATGGAGAAAAGCTGGCCTGTGCCCCTGTGCTGCTGGGACAGGCTGGATGTTTACTTAATCTTTGAGGTTACAAAGAAGACATAGTCACTGTGATCTGTGCGAAGCCTAGGTCTGAAAATGAGTATCTTTAATATGCTTATCCCTGAAGCTGTTACATGGAACAAAATGTGTGTCATCTGAATCAATTGGAATCAAAAAGTATAAATTACAGAAGGAGCGAGAATGGATTCTTTGTAACTAGAGAATAATTGGGTTCAGTAGAGATTCCGCACCATCCCCCCAAACTGTGAAGACACTGTCGATGTAAATTAACTCGACTGGGCCAAACCTCTGCATTTTTGGAAAATGTCTTTCCACCCTTCAACTCTAGTGCATTCCCTTCCTTACATGGACGCAGCTTCCTATGCTAACTGTTTCCACCCGTGCGGTCATGATCCACCAGGCACCTCAGATTGATCACTCATGTGATTCTGGCTTACCAAAAGAAACTACATTTGCGCCGGTTAAGCACAAACTGCACTTTCGCTTTAAGCATGATGTCGTGGGAGTGAGAAACTTTGGAGCGAGTGTCCTCAGATCCCTGAAGGTAGCAGGACAGGTTGATAAGGTGGTTAAGAAGGCATATGGAATCCTTTCATTTATTAGTCAAAGCGTACAATATAAGAGCAGGGAGGTTATGCTGGACTCTATAAAATATTAGTTAGGTCACAACTTGAGTACTATGTGCAGTTCTGGTCACTTCATTACAGAAAGGATGTAATTGCCTTAAAGAGGGTACAAGAGGAGATTTGCAAGGATGTTGTGAGGATTGGACAATTGCAGCTATGAGGAAAGATTGGATAGGCTGGGGTTGTTCTCCTTGGAACAAGGGAGGCTGAGGGAGAGATTAGATTGAGATGTACAACATTGTGAGGGGCCTGGATAGAGTGGATGGGAATGGGCCTATTTACTTTAGCAGAAAGGTCAGTGGCTATGGGGCACAGATTTAAAGTGATTGATAGAAAGATTAGAGGGGAGATGAGGAAAAGAAACTTCACCCAGAGGTTTGTGGGGGTCTGGAACTGACTGACTGAAAGGGTAGTAGAGGCAGAAACCCTCAACTCATTTAAAAGGTGCCTGGATAAGCACCTCAAGCGCCATAACCTGCAGGGCTACAGACCAACTGCTGGAAAGTGGGATTAGACTGGGTGGCTCGGTTTATGGCCAGTGCAGACACAATGGGCCAAATGGCCTCATTTAGTGCCATTAACTTTCTATGATTCTATGATGTTGGGTAACTCTCCAATCAAAGGCTTTCTGAAAATTTGAAATCAATGGAAATAAGCTGCCTCAATCCATGCCCAGCAAGAATATATCAGTAATACATTGAATCATAGGCCTGAATCTTCTGGTTGACGTACAGGGGCAGACGCCGCTCGCCGACACGTAAAATGTCAGGCGGTGATGTCGGGCATACATCCTGAAGTCACTGCGCATCATTCTGATCTTCAGTTCAGCGAGTGTGCAGCAGAATCGGCTGCGCTCTGCCCAACTGTCAAAGGCCTAGTAAGGCCGTTTAAAAACTAATTTAAAGTATTAACGGAGCCGCCCATCCAACCTTAAGGTTGGTGGGGGGGGGCAGGCAAAGAGCCCAGGCGGCCTTTGCATTTATCATGAAACCTCATCCACGGGCGGGATGAAGTTTCATGTAGTCTTTATAAATCAAATGAAAGTTTTTATTTAAAATCAGTGACATGTCTCAGCTCATGTGACACTTTCACATGAGGGAACGTGTCTGAATATTTTTTTTTTCTTTATTTCAAATAATAATAATCAAACTAATCTCCCTGAGGCAGCTCTGCGCTAAAGAGCACAGGCCCCGACTCAGCCTCCTCCTCCCACCCGCCCAAGGAGCGCTCAGCGCTACCGGACATGCATTATGCTGGGCGGGCCTTAATTGGCCCACCCACGTAAAATGGCGGTGCATATCCGACCGCGCCCGCTCCCGCTCAGCACCCCCAATGGGGAGAAAATCCTCCCCATCGAATTACAGAAGGTGGCCATTCTGCCCACTATGTTCGTGCTGGCTCTCTGCAAGGGTTGCAAAGTAATGACTGGCCTATTTCCATAATCAGATGAAGAGTATCTGGCTGGGGGGGACATTGTCACCCATAATTCAATCATCATGTCACCCTCTAGCACTCTCCAAGCATCCCAGATCGTCTCGTTCTTTGATGTGGGTCAGTTTCTGTCTGTCCTGGTACTGCTTATACATTTTGCCAAATTGCTTTGTATCTGCCACAGCTCCTGTGGTGTAAGTGCTCTCAGTGAGAGGGAGTTGCATGACAGGAAGAGATGATGAGGCTGAAGGGATTTTTTTCACTGTCCTCAGTGGATATTCACCATCTTTGACTCATTACATTCAGAACGATGATGATATGAAGCGGTGAGCTTTTAACGAAGGAAACGGCCATATTAATTCCTTTCATATTCTGACAGATTTTTCTTTCCTCTTAGTTTATAATTCCTTGCACTGTTTACTGCCCTGCTAGTTCAGTTTTTAGCAAACGAATTTGATCGCGAACAGTTATTTTTCGTCATGAAACGATTTCATAAATAGATGCTGGTGAAGTATTCAACATCCAATCTATTTAAGCATATTTTGAACTCTAAGGTGTCTCAATCAACAATGAACTCATTTTCAGATGTTCTAAAATTCTATTTGCCCCATTCAAGATGAATAGCGTTCTTTTACTTAGAGATGCCTTAGCTCTTTGTACAATGCCTCACTGTGTGCAAGTCAGTTAACAGCTACATGATACTCCCAGATATACTTTTTTCTGGCCACAAGATCCATTTTGATGCCAAATATTGAAAGATTGTATATTTCTTCTGCATGTTTTTGCAAATTCCTCACACAGCCAAATATGCATTCAGGTAATTTTATACACATTTCACATTTGGTCTTTTAAAAAGCATATCTACTTCCAATGTGTTTTAAAGGTGGAGACATGATTGAATTATCACATGAAAGATTTGTTTGCAATAATATTTGTCAACTCCAAGAATCCATGCATCCCTGAAAAAATGGGTTAAGTTTGACAGTTCAGTCAACTTTTGGGAGAAGTTTTGCGGTTCCAAAGGCAACTTTTTGTCCAGCACATAAACCATCAGTTACTTAAAACAGATCTGTCATGTGCCTCTATTAGGAAAAAGATCTGATTGTAAAGTGAAGTTGCAGGATTGAACATTAACCTATTTTCACATGAAGCCTGAGGACATAATTGACGATCACTGGGAGTGCCAATTCCAGGGTGATGGCAATATCATACTTTGTGCTTGTAGCTACTCTTTGAATTAGTTTCTGCCACTTTAATTTGAGGTGTTTTATGATACAGTTGGATGGGGTTAAATTATTTCTAGTGCATTGTCAGCCTTGTGGTAGGGAGAACAGGGCACAGATAGAACTTTTGCTCAACCATCCAATGATCTACACATCAAAAAACAGCAACTTACACATTTCTATAGTGCTCATAATATACAAGGGGACATCTCAGAGAGCTTGGATTGCAGATGAGCACTGAGGCCTGGAGGGGTGGGCGTGGTAGTTCAGCAGAGGGTCAGAGGGCAGCAGGATGATTAGAGCTGAGGGTCTATAAAGTCAGGGATAAAAAATTCCAGAGGAGAAGTCTAAGTTGACTGGAAGAGCAACCATTGAAAGTGGGGCACTGAATGAAAAGCATATACAATGGAAAATCAAATCTTACTCAAAGTAGGCTTATTCCAATGTGTGAGAATGAGTTAATTGGAAAAAAATCATGAGAGAGTGAGTGTGTGAGAAAGTCAGTGTGTAAAAGAGTGAGGAAGCAGAGAGTGACTGTGAGAAAGTAAGAAGCGAGTGTGAGAAAGTAGAGTGAGCGAGTGTGAGAAAGTAGACAGTGAATGTGGGAAAATAGAGAATCAGTGTGAGAAAGTAGGATGTGAGTGTGAGAAAGTAGAGAGTGAGTGGGTGTGAGAAAGTCAAGAGTGAACATGGGAAAATAGAGAGTGAGTGTGAGAAAGTAGGAAGTGAGTGTGAGAAAGTAGAGAGTGAGTGTAAGAAAGTAGAGAGTGAGTGTGAGAAAGTCGAGGGTGATTGTGGGAAAATAGAGAGTGAGTGAGAGAATGTAGAGAGTGAGTGGGAGAAAGTAGAGAGTGAGTGAGGAAGTAGAGAGTGAGTGTGAGGAAGTAGAGAGTGAGTGTGAGAAAATAAAGAGTGTGAGAAAGTAGAGAGTATGCATGAGAAAGTCAAGATTGAGTGAGAGACAGTAGGAAGTGAGTGTGAGAAGGTAGAGAGTGAGTGAGAGAAAGTAGAGAGTGAGTGTGAGGAAGTAGAGAGTGAGTGTATGTGAGAAAACAGTGAGTGTGAGAAAGTAGGAAGTGAGTGTGAGAAGGTAGAGAGTGAGTGAGAGAAAGTAGAGAATGCGTGTATGTGAGAAAACAGTGAGTGTGAGAAAGTAGGAAATGAGTGTGAGAAAGTAGAGAGTGAGTGTATGTGAGAAAACAGAGTGAGTGTGAGAAAGTAGGAAGTGAGTGAGAGAAAGTAGAGAGTGAGTGTGAAAATGTAGAGTGTGATTGTATGTGAGAAAACAGTGAGTGTGAGAAAGTAGGAATTGAGTGTGAGAAGGTAGAGAGTGAGTGAGAAAGTAGAGAGTGAGTGTGAGAAAGTAGAGAGTGAGTGAGAGAAAGTAAGAAGTGAGTGTGAGAAAGTAGAGGGTGTGAGTGTGAGAAAGTAGGGTAAGTGAGAGAAAGTAAGAAGTGAGTGTGAGAAAGTAGAGAGTGAGTGAGAGACAGTAGAGAGTGAGTGTGAGAAAGCAGAGTAAGTGTGAGAAAGTAGGACTTGAGTGTGAGAAAATAGTGAGTGAGAGAAAGTAGAGAGTGTGAGTGAGGAAGTAGAGAGTGAGTGTGAGAAAATAGTGAGTGAGAGAAAGTAGAGAGTGTGAGTGAGGAAGTAGAGAGTGAGTGTGAGAAAATAGTGAGTGAGAGAAAGTAGAGGGTGTGAGTGAGGAAGTAGAGAGTGAGTGTGAGAAAATAATGCGTTCATGAAAGTAGAGAGTGTGTGGGAAAGTGAAAGAGAGTGAATGAGAGAAAGTGGAAGAGAGAGTGAATGAGAGAAAGTGGGAGAGAGAGTGAATGAGAGAAAGTGGGAGAGAGACTGAATGAGAGAAAGCAGGAGAGTGGGTGTGAGTGAGGAAGTGAGTGCCTACTTGAAAGACAATGTGGGGAATTGTTCTAAGGAGGAAACCCCTCTGAATAAGATTACACTTTGTTTTGAGATAAATTGTTGTGCCAATTTGATAAAAAGTAGTTGTAAGTATATTTAACTGCTAATATTTTTAGAAGTAATTAATATTTCTTTCTGAGATTGAAAAGGAGTTAAAGGGCTGATTTAGATACTAATATCAAATTCGGAGAGCTATGAAGGCTGAATATGTTATTTTGAGGTTAAGCTCTGAAACATTCAAGTTCAGGGTTTGAAGTTTGGTAGTCTGGGCCAAGACATACTCCATATGAAGCATGGATTGAATTTCCCCTCCTTCCCCCAGCCACACGTATTATTATTAAGCAGAAAATCCCCCTCAAGGACTGATGCTAAGTTGTGGAGCTAAGGGTAAAGCTGTGACAGCTATAGGGCCATTAAGGATCAGCACCGGTTAAGGTGTTATTTCATGATTACCCAGACCACACAAGATGATATGTAATAAATGTTATCGCTTCATCAAGTTTTCATTCATTTTCAGAAATCATATAATAGAGATAACAAGACTTGAGGAGTTGTCACTGGAGTAGAAAAGACAAGTCCTTCATAACCACATCCCCAATGCTTATAGAGAAATTGCTCAGTCAGATTCTGATGGACAGTTCTTTAATAAAATTCTTCGACTATCAATCACATTTGTTTTCAATTTGTTTAATCTGCGCAGTCAGGAGTAATCATTATTCTACAGTCTTGGTCAGTTTCTGGATCACAAACAATATCAGTTTGCAGTAATGTGATTGGGAGAGCCTTCATTTTCAGCCATATCCAATCAGATGGACATTGACCTCATCTTAAGACCCGCAACAGTTATTGAGCATTAAGCAGCACTGTCTTTATGAAAAAAGACATTTGGAAAGTTATTTTGCACCTTTGTTTGCAATATTGCAATGTCTCATAGCATGGTAACAACCTCACTGAATTACAGACGTGTAAATATCTCATTTTTGTTATAATTTGCACTCATTTCAAATCATTTTGGAATGGATTTACTCCAGGACACAAAAGTCAAGGTCTTTCACTGTATTGTAGGAGCATTTCTGTGGGTGGTCATTGCCCTCTGGTACTTTGGCCAAGTATGAGATATTCTTGACGGTGAATATTGTTTGGTGGGCTATTCAACTGCATGGGCATCAGACCAAAATGCCAATTTATCTATCCTGCTTCTAGAAGAAATCAGGTCAAAGCATTTTGTCATATTCAGTCACAAATGATGGTGGGGTACTAAAGCAACAAATGGGAGGAGGAGGAGGTTCCATGAACATCCTTATCCTCAATGATAATGAAACCTAACACATAGGTGTAAAAGACAAGGCTGAACCACTTTCAGCCATCTATCCCAGAAGTGCAGGTTGGATGATCCTTAAAGGTTTCCTCCTGGGGCCAAACCCCACCCCCCCAACACCACCCCTCTCCCACATCAAATCTGCTTTATCAGCACCTCGATCTTCAGCCAATTTGACGTATTCCATGTGATATCAAATAACTGAACACACAGAATGTGGCAAAGACTAAGCCTAAAAAACATCCAACCATAATAACAAGCACCCGTGTTCCAGAATTAGCCACACCTCTAGTCAAGCTGTTCCAACTATCAGGTTGCAGATTCAAGTCCCTCTCCAAGACTTGAGCACAAACATGAAAGCTGACAGAGCAGTGGAGCATTAAGGGAGGGCTGCACAGTCAGAAATGCCATCTACTGGACGAGGCGTCAAACTAAGATCCTGTCTCTCCTCTCAAGTGGATGTCAAAGATCCCACAGAATTATTTTGAAGAAGAGCAGGGGAGTTCTCCCCGGTGTCCTGGTCAATATTTATCCCTCAATCAACATCCTAAAAGCAGATTATCCGATCATTATTACATTACTGTTTGTGGGAGCTTGCTGTGCATAAATTTGTTGCTGTATTTTCCACATCACAAGAGTGCCTACACTTCACTGGCTATTAACTGCTTTCAGACATCCAGTGAGCATGAAAGGCACTATGTAAATGCAAGTCTTTCTTCCTTTCCTTCTTTTTACAATAATAACATTTACCTAAATGAAAATCTCCCAGGTATGTACTATCCACAAAATAACAGGACAAGTCAAACCCAGACAATTGTTGCTCTATCAGTCTACCTTCAATCATCAGCAAAGTGAGGGAATGAGACACTAACATTGCTTCCAAGTGGCATTTGCTCACCAAACTCTGCTTAATGATGCATAGTTTAGGTTCTGCCAGAATCACTCAGCTCCAGAGCTACAGCCTTGGTCCAAACTTGAACACTGGAGCTGAATTCCAGAGGTAAGATGAGATGACTGCACTTTGACATCAGGGCAGCATTTGATAATTTGGCACCAAGGAGCTCCAGTAAAATTGAAACCAATGGGAATCAGGGGGAAAATTCGCGACTGCCTGGAGTCATATCTGACACAGAGTAGGAGAGTAGGATGGTTGTGGTTGTTGGAAGCCATGGATCTCAGCCCCGTGACACTGCAGGAGTTCCTCAGGGAAGTATTCTAGCTCCAACCATCTTCAGCTGCTTCAACAATTACCTCCTTTCCATTCTGAAGCAGATATGTTTGTTCACTGCTGATCGCACAGTATTCAGCTCCATTTGCAATTCCTTCACAAAATGAAACAGTCTGTGTCCACATGCAGTAAGACATGGATAATAGGATAATAGCCAGTTTTGGGCTGATAAGCAGTAAGTAACATTTGCACCACTCAAGTGCCAGGCAATGATAGTTTCTGACAAGAGAGAGCCTAACTAATTTCTTTTTTACATTCAAGGGCATTACCATCACTGGGTCTCTCAACACCAGCATTCTGGGGGGTCACCATTGACCAGAAACTCAAGTGAATAAACCCCATGGCTAAAAGAGCAGCTGAGAGGCTGAGTGCTCTGTGGCAAATGGCTCTCTTTCTGACACCCCCAACACTTTTCATAACCTAAAACACAAGTCAAGAGTGTGATGGAATACTCTTCACTTGACTGGATGAATGCAGCTACAAAAACACTTAAAAGGCTTGACATTATCCAGGCCCAAGCAATCTGCTTTATCAGCACCTCGTCCACCACCTTAAACATCCGCTCATCGGTTCCCTCCACCATCGGTGTTCCACGTTTGCAGTGTGTACTAGTTACCGAATGTACTGCAGCAGTTTGCCATTGTTCCTTTGACAGCACCTCCCAAAGTTGCAGCCTTTCACACTTGCAAGGACCAGGCCAGCAGGTGCAGAGGAATACAACACCTGAAGCTGGCCTCCAACTCACAAACCATCCTGATTTGGGCATTTGTTGCCTTTCCTTCTTTATTGCTGGATCAAAATCCTAGATCTCCCGGCCTAATAGCAATGCGAGAGGACCCCCCACCATAAGGACAGCAGCAGTTCATGAAGAAGGCCCACCACCACCTTCTGCAGGGCAACTAAAGGTGAGCAGGAAAGTAGCAGGAAATTGGACAATTTTCCCCATCGTAACATGGGGCAATGAAGCCAGTTATACTCCCTCACTGTGATTAGCTAGCAGAGTCCAGGCTTCTCTATTCACCTACAAGATGAAATAATCCTACTTTCTCTTCTCTATGGCTAGTGAGAAACATTTCTTCCTTTAAAGACTCCATATATATGGCAGCCTTTCATCATGTGGGAGAATGGTTTGCGCTGTAGTGGTCAACTCTGGGTTAAACACCCCTGTGTGGCTCAGGAGTCCCACTCTGGCATGGTAATCTCTGCCACATTTGCTGCAGAGGAAGACTGTGGGCTGGAAAGGTGCAGGATTCTCTGGCCTCTGTTTTCTTTGGGCCCTCCTTTCGGCCAGCTAAGCTTTTCATTTCTGCTCGCCTCTTCCAATGCCCTTCCAAACAGTCAGCCTCCAGAGGTCACGGCCGTCAGCGACTGTCTCCCAGCTGTCCGTGTCAATGTCCGCCACCTTCACCTCACTTTCAGGTGTCCTTGCAGCAGAGGGATGGATGCCCAAGAGGTCGTGACCCTGTGGCCAGTTCACCACGCAGAAGGTCTTTGGGTATGTGGTCATTATCCAGTGAGTATGGTGGAACCAATGTGGGCTTCATTAGCTTAGCAATGAGTTTGTGCTGATGGAATTAGCATGTTCCAGGACCTCTGAGTTGGTGACCATGTTGATTTATATGGCTTCAATAAATTCAATAAGGCCTGCTGTTTGTTGTGAGGCACTAATCTCAGTGGCTTTTGGAATGAATATGCATTTAATGTACTACAATGTGCCAGCACAAATGATTGTTGATGTCAGTCCTCGTTCTGGGTAACACTTTCTTTCCTTTCAGCCTTATAAAAATAGTTATCAAATTTATCAAGAGGGGAAAGATACTAAAAAACCATGAGTGACCACCTGGGTGCGCTACTGACACACCGTGTGTGCATTAAAAGCAAAAACCAGGCCGGCGTGCACTTCCAGTTAAAGTCATCCACTGAAGCTGATTTAGTCAGTCTGAAACAAGTACAAGAAACAATCAGGTAAAAAGTGAAAATTTTTTTTGTTTATTGCTGCTCATGCTGAAATGAGTTCTTAGCTTCAGAAATCAAAGTATCACTTAGTATAGGAGAGGGAAAGGGTAGGTCTGCAGATACATAGATCTACGTATGTGTTAGCAAAAGCACAATGCCAATTGAAAGAGAACAATGTACCCAACTATTCTAGTTTATCAGGTTGTAATCCCAAGAAAATTCTGCTTTGCTAACTTCAACTTCAATCGCGTTTCTATTTTGTCCTAACACAGACACCCCGACATGAGTGGGGCTGGAACTGTGGCTGCCCCCATTAAAATGTTCAGCGCCTCCGGTATCTGCCAGAGCAAGGGTAGCTCCCCAGAATGTGTACACCGGAGAATACAGAAAGGTTCTGCTTAATCAAAATAACAGCAGCTGAATTGGAGTCTGAAGAAAATGCTACTTTCTGAATCTGTTTACTTATTACAGCATTACATCATGTGGGTGGTGCAGTAGCTACAGTGCGAGATTGTTGGCCTCTGATTTGGAGATACAGTCTGGGTCATATCTGCACTCAAGTTGAGCCCTCGAGGGTGAGTCAACCTCTTTGAGAGGGAGGCAAAGCTGGCTGGGTAGTGGACAGTTACCACATCCCTTAAACATGTATCCCGATAACCCTGCCAAAAAGCAGCAATACTGTCCACAGAGACATCTGCCAGCTGGACTGATCCAACTTCCAGAGTGATTGGAATAGTAAACTGTTACTGCAAAGGGAACATTTTCTTTTCTCAAGTACATATTTTCGTCATTTTTGAAAGCCTTCTTTTCTGTGCAATACAATGGCACTTCTGGGTGAGTGAGTTATGATGGTCAGGACACAGTGAATTCAATTTCATTCGCGTGAACTGGTTGCACTATGTGTTCAGCCTTACATTTGAAAGATACGAAATAATTTTTCATCTCAGTTGACTGTAGGAGAGCAGATGTGATCCAGGCTTGCAGAGTGAAAGCATAAAATGAGTTTACTGTGACAAAAATAGTCATTTCCTTGGTTTTATGAAGTTTGAAATGGCATGGCTAATTAAATTCAAGAATGAAGCTGCTCCACCAGTCAGTTCATATGTTTGTCCTGAGATGACCAGGCTTCAGGAACAGGCAAAGCCATGTCGTTTCTCAATGTATATGGCTTGACTTCCTAGGTGGGAGATGCTATATTTGAAACTTCTTTGTTTTAAATTCTTCCATTGGGATGTGGGCTTCACTGGCAAGGCCAGCATTTGTTGCCCGCCCTTAATTGCTCTTGTGAGTGGCTTGCTCGGCCATTTCACAGGGCAGTTAAGAGTCAACCACATTGCTGCAGGCGAGGGTCCAGAGCCACGTGTAGGCCAGACCAGGTAAGGACAGCAGATTTCCTTCCCTGAAGAGCATTAGTGAACCAGATGGGTTTTTACAACAAAAAAATCAAAGCTATCTTCACAGTTACCATTACTGAGACTAGCTTTATATCCCAGATTTACTGATTGAGTTTAAATCCCAACAGTTGCCATGGCGTGATTTGAACCCATGTCCCCAGAGCATTAGTCTGGATCACTAGCCCAGTGACATTACCACAAAGCCACCATCTCCCCTTATTATTGTGGCATACCATAAGAAATGGATCGAAATCCATCCATTCTGATCGCTGCATTGACTTCTTTAATCCTGACAGTTGATGGTTGGCTATATGGCCAATTTTGTCTAATTCGTCAAGCTTAATGTTCATATTAAGGCAATGTATGATCATCACATCAGTAACAACTAGTCATTATGCGACGTGCTTTGACATGAAATGAGCTGAAATAATTGGGGGGAGGATTTAAGTGCTAATATAAGTGATAAAGAGATTCAAACCCCACATTGTGAATTAGCATCCTTTGATAACTCTTTTTAATAGGCATGCAGCAGTGCACGTGTTGTACCCATCATTAGCTAATGATTTGTTTCAGAAGGAAGTCATTAAGCTTTGTTATTGCTTTGGTAACCGAGAGGTTAGGTTGTTAAACATTTCGCTACAGGTAATCTTCAAAGAATTTATACCTGTGTGATCAGTCAGATATAAGACCCAGTTCTAACTCATAGGGCAGAGCCATCCCCACACACCATTGGTGGGGTTCATGGCGGGCAATATGGTGGGAAGAAAAAGTCTCGGCTTCCCGACGGTGGGAACTTGCGGTCCTGATGGTCATGGTGGATCGCCATTCCCACCTAAGGCCGCCATCTCATTGTCGGGATTCAAATTAACACCCAACTGGAATTGTCCAACCCCCCAGTAGTCCGGTCGACCACCCCGCTAGCAGGATTTCACGCCTGCCTAGAATGTGGCCGGACCAGTATGGCGCCCATGTGCTGAGACTTATGGGATGGATGGCTGGAATAGTAGCTGTGTCGCTGAAGCAGCTTGGAGACTGGAGCAGGTGGATGGCTGAAGTAGGTGGATGGTGTGTGGCCACCAGGTTTGGGGGAGGAGGGGATGATGGAGCATGCAGAGGGGAGGAGAGGCACAAAGAGGTGTGGCGGGTGAGGAGGTCGAAAGGGGGATAGCAGGGGGAAGAATGAAGACATTCTGGGCTCATGGTTGGCTGCGGTGGGGGAATGGACTTAGGGAGCATTGTAAAGGCTGTGGGGGCAGAAGGGAACCATGAAGGGAGAGGTGTTGAGAAGTGGAACATGACTGGGGGGTTGGGGAAGGAGAACATGAGTGGGATGATTGGAGAAGAGGAATGTGAATGGGGGGATTGGAGAAGGGCAACGTGAACGGGGGGATTGGAGAAGGGGAACGTGAACGGGGGGATTGGAGAAGGGGAACGTGAACGGGGGGATTGGAGAAGGGAAACGTGAGTGAGGGAATGGGGGAGAGGAATGTGAGTGGGGTAAAAGCAAAACACTGTGGGTGCTGGAAATCTGAAACAAAAACAGGAAATGCTGGAAAAGCTCGGGTCTAACAGCATCTGTGGAGAGAAAAACCGTTAATGTTTTGAGTCCGTATGACTCTTCTTCAGAGCTAAAGAGAAGTCAAGTTGTGATGAAATTTATACTGTTTAGGGTTGTGGAGCTGGTGAAGCTGGATAGAAAGCCAGTAATAGGTGGAGGCAAAGGAGAGATTGACAAAGATGCCATGGATGAAAGGACAAAGGGATGTTAATGGTAGTGGTGAGGGCTAAAGGAGGTGCTGATGGTGGCATTAAGGTAAGAAAGCAGAATGTGATAATAGCAGGACAAGGGTAAGCTCTCTGGAAAGAACAACATGAACAAGTGACAGATATGGGGGTGGGGTGGGGGGAGGGGACAGTGGTGGGGAAAAAGATTGAAAATAGAAAAATAGGTGGGGATAAAACAATGAATAACTGAAATAAAAATGAGAGTAAATAAAAATAAAAATAAGTGGATCAAAAATAAAAATGAATATTGAAAAAAGGGTGTAAAAAAGGGGTGAGGATGGAGGAGAGAGTTCATGACCTGAAGTTGTTGAACTCAATATTCAGTCCAGAAGGCTGTAAAGTGCCTAGTCAGAAGATAAGGTGCTGTTCCTCTAGTCTGTGTTGAGCTTCACTGGAACATTGCAGCAGGCCAAGGACAGACATGTGGGCATGAGAGCAGGGTGGTGTGTTGAAATGGCAAGCGACAGGGAGGTCTGGGTCATGCTTGTGGAGAGACAGAAGGTGTTCCACAAAGCGGTCACCCAGTCTGCGTTTGGTCTCTCCAATGTAGAGGAGACCGCATTGGGAGCAGTGAATATATTAGACCAAATTGAAGGAAGTGCAAGTGAAATGCTGCTTCACTTGAAAGGAGCGTTTGGACAGAGGGAGGGAGGAGGTAAAGGAGCAGGTGTTGCATCTTCTGTGGTTGCATGGGAAGGTGCCCTGGGAAGGGGATGAGGTTTTGAGGGTGATGGAGGAGTCGACCAGGGTATCCCGGAGGGAACGATCCCTATGGAATGCGGACCTGGAGGGAAGGAAGATGTGTTTGGTGGTGGCATCATGCTGGAGTTGGCGGAAGTGGTGGAGGATGATCCTTTGAATGCAGAGGCTGGTGGAGTGCAAACTGAGGGCAAAGAGGACCCTATCATGGCTCTGGGAGGGAGAGGAAGGTTTGAGGGCAGAGGTGCAGGAGATGGGTCGGACATGTGAGTGGGGGGGGTTGGAGAAGGGGAACGTGAGTGAGGGAGGCGGAGAAGGGGAATGTGAGTGGGGGGTGGAGGAGAGGAGTGTGAGTGGGGGTGGTGGGGAAGGGGAGTGTGAGTGGGGTGGTGGGGAAGGGGACTGTGAGTGGGGGCGTGGGGAAGGTGAGTGTGAGTGGGGGGTGAGGAAGGGGAGTGTGAGTGGGGGGGCTGGGGAAGGGGAGTGTGAGTGGGGGGGTGGGGAAGGGGAGTGTGAGTAGGGTGTTGGGGAAGGGGAGTGTGAGTTGGGGGGCTGGGGAAGGGGAGTGTGAGTGGGGGGCTGGGGAAGGGGAGTGTGAGTGGGGGGGGTGGGGAAGGGGAGTGTGAGCGGGGGGGGTGGGGAAGGGGAGTGTGAGTGGGGGTGGTGGGGAAGGGGAGTGTGAGTGTGGGTGGTGGGGAAGGGGAGTGTGAGTGGGGGGGTGGGGAAGGGGAGTGTGAGCGGGGGGGTGGGGAAAGGGAGTGTGAGTGGGGGGGTGGGGAAGGGGAGTGTGAGTGGGGGGTGTGGAGGAGGGGAGTGTGAGTGGGGGGGGTGGGGAAGGGGAGTGTGAGTGGGGGGTGTGGAGGAGGGGAGTGTGAGTGGGGGTTTGGGGAAGGGGAGTGTGAGTGGGGGGGGTGGGGAAGGGCAGTGTGAGAGGTGGGGCGGAGTAGCGGTGTGTCCGTGGTGGGGTCGGAAAAGGGAGTGTGAGTGGGGAGGTGGGGAAGGGGAGTGTGAGTGGGGGGGGTGGGGAAGGCAAGTGTGAGAGGTGGGCCGGAGGGGTGGTGTGTGAGTGGGAGGGTGGGGAAGGGGAGTATGAATGGGGGGGTGGAGGAGGGGAGTGCGAGTGGGTGGGGCTGGGAAGGGGAGTGTGAGTGGGGGGGGTGGGGAAGGGGAGTGTGAGTGGGGGGGGTGGGGAAGGGGAGTGTGAGTGGGGGGGTGGGGAAGGGGAGTGTGAGTGGGGGGGTGGGGAAGGGGAGTGTGAGTGGGGGGGGTGGGGAAGGGGAGTGTGAGTGGGGGGGTGGGGAAGGGGAGTGTGAGTGGGGGGGTGGGGAAAGGGAGTGTGAGTGGGGGGATGGGGAAGGGGAGTGTGAGTGGGGGGGGTGGGGAAGGGGAGTGTGAGTGGGGGTGGTGGGGAAGGGGAGTGTGAGTTGGGGGGGTGGGGAAGGGGAGTGTGAGTGGGGGGGTGGGGAAGGGGAGTGTGAGTGGGGGGGTGGGGAAAGGGAGTGTGAGTGGGGGGATGGGGAAGGGGAGTGTAAACGGGGGGGTGGGGAAGGGGAGTGTGAGTGGGGGGATGGGGAAGGGGAGTGTAAACGGGGGGGTGGGGAAGGGGAGTGTGAGTGGGGGGGGTGGGGAAGGGGAGTGTGAGCGGGGGGGTGGGGAAAGGGAGTGTGAGTGGGGGGGTGGGGAAGGGGAGTGTGAGTGGGGGGTGTGGAGGAGGGGAGTGTGAGTGGGGGTTTGGGGAAGGGGAGTGTGAGTGGGGGGGGGTGGGGAAGGGCAGTGTGAGAGGTGGGGCGGAGTAGCGGTGTGTCCGTGGTGGGGTCGGAAAAGGGAGTGTGAGTGGGGAGGTGGGGAAGGGGAGTGTGAGTGGGGAGGTGGGGAAGGGGAGTGTGAGTGGGGGGGTTGGGGAAGGGGAGTGTGAGTTGGGGGGGAAGGGGAGTGTGAGTGGGGGGGGTGGGGAAGGGGAGTGTGAATGGGGTTCGGGGAAGGGGAGTGTGAATGGGGGGTGGGGAAGGGGAGTGTGAATGGGGTTCGGGGAAGGGAAGTGTGAGTGGGGGGGTGGGGAAGGCAAGTGTGAGAGGTGGGCCGGAGGGGTGGTGTGTGAGTGGGAGGGTGGGGAAGGGGAGTATGAATGGGGGGGTGGAGGAGGGGAGTGCGAGTGGGTGGGGCTGGGAAGGGGAGTGTGAGTGGGGGGGTGGGGAAGGGGAGTGTGAGTGGGGGGGTGGGGAAGGGGAGTGTGAGTGGGGGGGTGGGGAAGGGGAGTGTGAGCGGGGGGGTGGGGAAGGGGAGTGTGAGTGGGGGGGTGCAGGAGGGGACCATGTGGGGGGGGTGGAGGAGGGGATCGTGAGTGGGGGGGTTGGGGAAGGGGAGTGTGAGTTGGGGGGGAAGGGGAGTGTGAGTGGGGGGGGAAGGGGAGTGTGAGTGGGGGGGGTGGGGAAGGGGAGTGTGAATGGGGTTCGGGGAAGGGGAATGTGAGTGGGGGGGTGGGGAAGGGGAGTGTGAGTGGGGGGGTGGGGAAGGGGAGTGTGAGTGGGGGGGTGGGGAAGGGGAGTGTGAGTGGGGGGGTGGGGAAGGGGAGTGTGAGTGGGGGGGTGGGGAAGGGGAGTGTGAGTGGGGGGGCGGAGAAGGGGAGTGTGAGTGGGGGGGTGCAGGAGGGGAACATGTGGGGGGGGTGGAGGAGGGGATCGTGAGTGGGGGGGTTGGGGAAGGGGAGTGTGAGTGGGGGGATGGGGAAGGGGAGTGTGAGTGGGGGGGTGGGGAAGGGGAGTGTGAGTGGGGGGGCGGAGAAGGGGAGTGTGAGTGGGGGGGTGCAGGAGGGGAACATGTGGGGGGGGTGGAGGAGGGGATCGTGAGTGGGGGGGTTGGGGAAGGGGAGTGTGAGTGGGGGGATGGGGAAGGGGAGTGTAAACGGGGGGGTGGGGAAGGGGAGTGTGAGTGGGGGGGGTGGGGAAGGGGAGTGTGAGTGGGGGGGTGGGGAAGGGGAGTGTGAGTGGGGGGGTGGGGAAGGGGAGTGTGAGCGGGGGGGCGGAGAAGGGGAGTGTGAGTGGGGGGGTGCAGGAGGGGAACATGTGGGGGGGGTGGAGGAGGGGATCGTGAGTGGGGGGGTTGGGGAAGGGGAGTGTGAGTTGGGGGGGAAGGGGAGTGTGAGTGGGGGGGTGGGGAAGGGGAGTGTGAATGGGGTTCGGGGAAGGGGAGTGTGAATGGGGGGTGGGGAAGGGGAGTGTGAATGGGGTTCGGGGAAGGGGAGTGTGAGTGGGGGGGTGGGGAAGGCAAGTGTGAGAGGTGGGCCGGAGGGGTGGTGTGTGAGTGGGAGGGTGGGGAAGGGGAATATGAATGGGGGGGTGGAGGAGGGGAGTACGAGTGGGTGGGGCTGGGAAGGGGAGTGTGAGTGGGGGTGGTGGAGGAGGGGAACGTGAGTGGGGGGTGGGGAAGGGGAGTGTGAGTAGGGGGATGGGGAAGGGGAGTGTGAGTGGGGGGGTGGGGATGGGGAGTGTGAGTGGGGGGGTCTAGGAAGACTTGTATGAGTGGGTGGGGTTGGGAAGGGGAGTGTGAGTGGGGGTTGGTGGAGGAGGGGAGTGTGAATAGGGGGGTGGGGAAGGGGAGTGTGAGTAGGGGGGTGGGGAAGGGGAGTATGAGTTGGGAGGGTTAACTGCCAAGCTTTGTTTAAGTTCAAATTGGGCAGGTTGACTCTGACTGGCGAAAGCACTGCCCTGGGGAATGAATCAGAGAATGGCTGGCACCTTGAAACAGGCACAATACTCAAATTCCAAACTGATGGTCTATTTTTGCCTCTCTAACCGGTTATTTATGGTGATGGTGTGTAACGGTTCATTCAGGCAACATAGGAAATAGGAGCAAGAGTAGGCCATTCGGCCCCTTGAGCCTGCTCTGCCTTTCAAATAGAACATGGCTGATCTTTTCCAATTTGTCAGTGCAGATTACAAGGCAGGTGCAGAAAAGCTCAAAACAGGGCAGGAAACTGACTTCCAGAAGCAGGGAGCAAGTGGAACCCAAATCAAACTAATCGCTGGACCAAGTGCTGTTTGTCAGTCTGATTTTGATATAGCCTTCAGTTTTTATATTATTCCAAAAGCTAAAATCTGTAGGTTCACAACAAAACTAAAAATATCTTCACCAATTACATCTTTAAAAAACTCGTGGTGAGAGATATCCTTTTCATTATTAAGAACTGTTAGGTTAGGAATAGCAAGGCTGTTGGAAAGCTCTCATGATTAACATGATTAAACTTCACTCGCTCTTAACAGCAAGTCAGCATGACTGAGTGTTGTCTGTCACCAGATGGCTGTGACCTTCCCATTCTCTGATGGCCAAGCACATCACGACTCCTGATTTTCCACACCTCCCCCTTATAGTTGTGAGTTGTGAGCTCTGTAGCAGCCCACAACGGGTCACCTCCTTCTCCCTGGTGTTATGTGATCTCTTCTCACACAACAGGGGAAAGAACAGACCTATGAGTGACTGTAATAAAGTCATAGAGTCATAGAGTTATACAGCACAGAAACAGACCCTTCGGCCCATCATGTCCGTGCTGGCCATCTATCTACTCTAATCCCATTTTCCAGCACTTGGACCTGTGTGCTATGGTGTTTCAAGTGCTCAGCTAAATACTCCTTAAATTTGTGAGAGTTCCTACCTCTATCACCCCCTCAGGCAGTGCGTTCCAGATTCCAACCACCCTCTGGGTGAAAAAAGTTTTCCTCAAAACCCCCCTAAACCTCCTGCCCCTTACCTTAAATCAATGCCCCCTGGTTCTTGACACCTCCGATAAGGGGAAAAGTTTCTTCTTATCTACCCTATGTATGCCCCTCAAAATTTTATTTTCCTCTATCAGGTCCCCCCTCAGCCTTCTCTGCTCTAAGGAAAAGAACCCGAGGCTATCCAGTCTCTCTTACTAGCTGAAACTCTCCAGCCCAGGCAACATCTTGGTAAATCTCCCCTGCACCCTCTCCAGTGCAATCACATCCTTCCTATAGTGTAGCAACCAGAACTGCACACAGTACTCCAGCTGTGGTCATCTAGTGTTTTATACAGCTCCAACCTAACCTCCCTGCTCTTATATTAATAGCATGTGTTCACCTCATGGATGCACTGTGTTTGGTCAGGATGACTATGAAATGAGGATAAGAGTAAGTGGCAGTCGTGGATTAATAGATGGAGGGTATGAGGAGGCACATAGGATGATGGGTGTGCTTGCAAGGTAAGTGGGTGTACCGAATGATATGATAGAACAGGCTTGACACAGATTAGGATGTAGGCGAATGTGCAATTGCACTCATCTTTCCTAACCTGGTCAAGTTACTAAGGCACTTCCTGCACTAAATCCAGGAACATGGCATAGTGATGTCCTGGGTCACCTCCAGTGTATAAGTAACAGGCTCCTCCCATCCATTGCTGGAGCAGCGATCCTGTCTGCAGTACATCAATGGTCGAATAGATAAAGTGCAGTGCAGCCTTTCCGTGCCTGAATTCATTGAGCTTTCTTTCTTGGTCCTTCCAACTCCAAGCTCCTGCAAATTCCATACTTGTATTGTCCCTTTATGCATAAGTGGGGGGTTGCTTGATGTAGGCCCCTCTTCACACCTGCTGTTGTGTGAACAATACTAAACCTGGGGAGGGCAAGGAGGTGGTGGGGTGGGGGGTGGGGGGTTTGGTTGGGGGTGGGGGGGGTGGGGGATGCGCAGGAGGGCAGTGTAAAATGATAATGAGGTGGCTGTGTTCAAAAGGCCCAGTCTTGCTGCATTAACTTTCAGAGTTTCTCCCAAATTATTTGATCCTCCTGCTCCCAATGCTTCTCCGAGTAGGCATTGGGACCAATGGCCGTAGGGAATTTGTCATACAGATCTATGTTTCGCTGTGGAACAGATTTGACTTCCTGTGCCAGTCGGTAACTAACTAAAATTAGTAACGAGATTGGGCTTGTAGCTTTGAGTTCAAAGCTCAATATTTATTTGAAATAAAAAGGCTAACAGACAGTCCTTTCGCTACTATCGAGGAACTCTTCCGAGTTACTCACGGGTCCTGCAAAACTAGCAAAGTAAGTACTGATCTTTCTGTGGGGAGCAGAAAAGCAAAGTGTCTTTGAACGCCATAGTGAGTTTAAGTGACTGCAAAACAGATTTAGGGTCCTTGAGTGAAACCAACTACATAGCCGTACAAGGAAGAATGACCTCTTGACAAGGCTAAAGGTCACATTTATTTACTTTTTAAATCTTACACTAAAGGGCTTTGAGGAACCTTCACACAAACTAGATACCAACAGCTCAAGAATATGTCTGGCCCGTGATGATAAACCATCCATTTATAACATTGCCTTTCAGTGAACTTGGCAACTTGATTTAACATTTTTTTTTATCCAGCACAACAGATTACTACTGTGCAGAGGTCAAATAGAGTACAGAAATATCTATCAAACTAAACTGATCAGGAGAAGCCGGTGAACAAAAGAGGGAGCAATAATTAATACACATGTAAATTGAGAAAGATAAAACCATACAGACCTTTTGCTCCTAATTTATGTCTGTTAGATAATATCTGCATACTTGAACAAACTTATTGCAGATGGTTATCTCATTCTTTTAGTTAACATGACTCCAAAAGAAATATATACCTGCAACTATTAATCAATTTTATTTCTTCTTAAATTATCCTTTCTTGGACATCTCTGAGCTAGCCATCATTCCTTAATTCGCCCAATGTTTTCTTTTTCATTTAATCATGGGATATGGGCATTGCTGGCAAGGCCAGAATTTATTGCCCTTCCCTAATTGCCCCTTGAGAAAGGTGGTGGTGAGATGCCTTTTTAAACCGCTGCAGTCCCTATGGTGTAGGTACACCCACAGTATGGTAAGGGAGGGAGTTCCAGGATTTTGATCCAGCGACTGTGACGGAATGGCTGATATATTTCCAACCCAAGGTGGTGTGTGGCTTGGAGGGGAACTTACAGGTGGTGTTCCCAAGTGTCTGTTGTTCTGGTCCTTGTAGGTGGCAGAGGTCACAGGTATGGAAGGTACTGTTGAAGGAGTCTTGGTGAGTTGCTGTAGTGCATCTTGTGGTTGGCACACACTGCTGCCATAGTCCATTGGTGGTGGAGGGAGTGAATGTTTAAGGGGTTGGATGGGGTGCCAATCAAGTGAGCTGCTTTGTCCTGATTGGTGTCAAGCTTCTTGAGTGCTGGAGCTGCACTCACCCAGGCAAGTAGAGAGTATTGGGCCTGGTAGTGGACAGGCTTTGGGGAGTCAGGAGGTGAGTTCCTTTCTGCAGAATTCCCAACCTTTGACCTGCCCTTGTATGGCTGGCCCATTTACGTTTCAGTTAATGGTAACCTCCAGGATGTTGATAGTGGGGGATTCAGTGATGGTAATGCCATTGGATGTCAGAGGGAGGTCATTTTCTGGCACTTGTGTGCCACTTAATAGACCAAACTTTGCCCCATGTGGGCATGGACTGCTTCATTATCTGAGAAGCTGTAAATGGAGCTGAACACTGTGAAATCATGAGCGATTATTCTCACTTCTGACCTTATGATGAAGGGGTGCTTGTTCATGAATCAGGCCTGGGACATTGCCCTGAGGAACACCTGCAGTGACGTCTTGGGACTGGAACAACTGATCTCCAAGCAGTACGGCCATAATGTTCTTTGTGCTATAGGTACGATGCCTCAGAAAACAGAACCGCTACAGAAAACAGCAGCACGTGATTGTAAAATATTTTCAGAGGCAGCAATATAGCTCTGTCCTGCTGGAGATGAAATAAGCCTTCAGTAAGATCTCTAAGCTTCTAAACCAAAACTATGTCTGTCTGAGTTTGGGAAAAGTAGCAACTCATGATTTTGAAACCAAACCTCTTGATTTTCAAGAGCTTGTCTCTTGATTTACCAGACAGTGGCATTACTGACATTACTGAGAGACATTCCATGTGTTCATATATTCCCTGGCAGTCTGAAGGGCAGATGTTTAATCACTTACTGTTTTGGGGTAAGTGTACCGTATTAATGTTTTCTCAGATGCTGCTGTGGCTTCCAAAAGTCGATGCTCAGTTGGTGGTTAAAATACCACTGGGGTCCTAAAAGCATCCTAAGACCCTGATTTACAACTGTTCATGAGTTTTCTGCTCAGGGGTCTCCAAGGAAACAGCAGCTTTAAAATTGCTACGAGGCTCTCCAAGTGCATTATGTACACCACTTGGATTTTAATTTCCAGTCCAACAAAGCTTCCTCTGGGAGTTAAAATTCTGCTTACTGTTATCTCTCAAGATCTAATTTAAAAATGAAAAGCATGTTTACAATGCACACCAACACATTCGCTGCCACAACACTTCCATTTTACCTTGCACTTGCACTCTGATATAAATGTGATAAATTTGTATGAGGCGCGGAGGGTGTTCCGCAGAAAAGTTGCAGCACCTTGGAGTTACGGAGGTAAAGTTTCAGAAAAGGAATGGACAAGATTTGAAAAAGCAAACCGCGATGAGTCCGGCTAAACATAACTACACATTTTGGTAAGGGAATGTGCAGTGAAGGACCCGAGTTAGACCCCTTGCTGCGCTCTGCCTCAGAATTTTGAGAAGTTCGCTTTATGACACTTGGTTGAAAAAAAAAATCAGGCTTAAACCAAAAGAGGGGAAGAAAAGTTTGTTAACTGTGCGGTATTAGATATAGTTTCAAAAGCCTTCCTCACATCCAGAAAAATGCTCTTGCGAGAAAGGTGCTTGTGTAATTCAGAGTACAGGTGATATATTTGGTAAGTTTAATCAATCTTGCAACGCTCGAGTGTTGATGTTGGAAACTGCCCTGGTGCTGATGGTTCCATTAGAGGATCGAAAAGAAAAAAAGCTGACTTTAAACTATTTTTAAGTAAATAAAAATGTGTCTGAAGTTATTTTGAATCGCAAGTCCTATATAGCCCCATTTATGCTGGGATCGGCAGCTGTTTCACTTCATTCTGAGCCAAGGGTCCAGTGCCACTTTACTTACATTGAAGTGTATAGTGCCATGACCAGCTGGAGGGAATTCAAACAAGTCTATGTGTTCACCTATGTGCATAGGCAAGGCGGAAATAGGGGATCATTGCAACCTGCAAATTGATCAGTACAATTCTACACTTTCCATTCTTTCACACATTTTGAGCCTTGGGATGCCTTTAAACTGGGAATGAGACAACAAGACAATTGGACCCTTAGGGCAGAATTTTCTGGATGGCGGTGGGATGGGGGGGTGGGGGCAGTGCTGTGGAGCGGGAGTGGGGCAAGGCACGCCGCCATTTTACGAGCCAATTAAGGCTCGCCCAGCATGGTTCACGACTCCCGTGCAAAGCGGGAGTGGGTGGGCTGTGGTGGACGCGTTCAGCCCACTGGGTCCAATGGCGGCCTGGCGGCCTGGATAAAGGAAGACCTGGTAGCCTTGTAAAGGCTGCTCACAATGGCTGGGTGAAGGGCTCTGCAGAGGGGCAATGGAGGTGACGCAAATCTGACGGGTAGGCCATTGGGGCAGGCCAGGCCTGAAGGTAGGGCACTGTGACCCTTGTTTTTCTGACCATTGCCTTGCTGCCCTCCTTGAGGGGTGGCAGCACGGCGGGAGGTCCTGATACCCCAGGACGGGAGGAGGAGCCCCCCCCCACTACATGACCAAACGTGCCTGGGAGGAGATGGCGGAGGTGGTGAGCTCCCACAACATTGTGTGGGGCACCTGGATCGAGTGTCGTAAGCGCTTCAACGATTTGTTTTGCTCTGGAAGAGTGAGTACCATGTTGGCATTGGTCACTTAATCCAGCAGGTAGGCTTTCCCCCCTGCTGCCCACCACTCACCCCTCAAGTCTGAGTATAGTGACTGCATCGAATCATTGACAGCATGTACCCTTTGCTGGGTGAGCCAGCAGATATTGCCCGTGCTGAGGTCACCCTGAGACCGTGGTGAAGAGATGGGTTCTGCCCCCGCAGCATGTGGTACACTGAGACCCACATGACTGTTCCGGGGACAACCTGGAGGAGCTGCACCTGGGCACAGAGCTGGAACTCCAGGACATGTCAAAGTCAGGGTGATGACATGCTGGGAGGGGAGCTTCAAGGTGGCATTGGCACCGATCGATCTGCTGTCCTCTGCACTCCATGTGCTTGCGCCTCCTTGCGATGGAAGGTTAGACTGTGTGGTGCCTAATACGATGTAGGCAGCATATGGCCGAGGGGGTGGGGGGTTGGGGACAGGTCTAGCATCTTTGTGAGAGTGTTCGGCAGCAGCAGGGTGAGGAGGCACTCGAGCCCTGATATGTCCCACTCTGGTTGGGGTGAGCCATCCGCAAAGAGAGTCCAGGTACAAGTCGCACTAATAAATGCTCTTCTTTCCTTTTCAGGAGAAGAATACACATAATGCCGCCCAGCGGGTGAGGACTGGTCGTGGGCCGGCACTATTAGCCATTCTCAGCCGTTTTGAGCAGGAGACCCTGGATTTGGAGAGGCATCATGTGCCCAGGTCCACCGGTGCCGGTGAGGCTGGGGTGCCATGGCCAGGTATTTATGCCCAACAGCGAGGTCAGCATTGTTCTCCCAACAGCCATGGCAGTGCTGAATGTTCAGTGATTTAATTTTGCAACATGGCTTGACCATTGCTTATGGAAGGATGAGCGCAGAATGATCCAGGGGACGGGGATACACATTGACATTGTCTCCACGTTAACTGATCCAATGTCCTTGTTCTTCCTTTCAGCATCAGTGGAGCAGGGCCAGGAGGAGGAGCAGCAGATGCCCCCTCTCACCCCTGAGGTCTCACCAGTGTCACACCATCCCTGCCAGGCAGGCACCAGCGCAGATACTAGCACCTTGGTGGGAATTAGAACATTGGCTAGTGTCCCGGGGCACAGTGGTGAGGGCACTTCACAGTTGCTGGAGGAGCTGGCAGAGACAGAGAGTGCCCATGGTGCCAGCAGTCGGAGGGCTGAAGGGGACCCGTACATGCTCGGTCGGTGCCTGATGATGTGACTCTGGAGTCGTCTGCAATACAGCAGGGGCAGGAAATGCGGCCGGTTGTGTGGGAGCATCTGGTGGAGATACATGAGGCTATGCTTGGCTTGGTCTCCGTGGTGGAGGAGTCTACACAGACTATCACCGAAGCAATGAGCCTCATGTCTGAGCGCCATGCGTCCTCCATGGATAGAGTGGAGACTTTCATGGAGAGCCTACTCCAGGAGACCCATCAGGGCTTCCTGGGGACGCGCTCTGACCAGCAAGCCCTCACATCGGCATTGACCTCAGCTGGTCAGTGCCAGTGTGGGAGATGGTCTGGGCATCAAGTTTCCCAGCTTGATGCCCAACCATCCACGGTGAGCAGGGAGGTCCGAAGCGACTTCACATCAGCCCAGCAGCTGCCTGTCATCTCTGTGGGCACCTGTCAGGGCGTTCTGAATGAGGGCAGAATCTCCTCCTCCCTTCACCCAGTGACCATAGCATCCGATGCGGCTGTGACAATTGGGGAGATGCCAGCTGTGGAACTGGCAGCTCCCTCCCAGGCGGGCCCAGCACAGGCTCCACGGGCCAGAGGACACCAAGGTCATCAAGGCCAACAGGACAGCAGAGTGAGCAGGCTGTCTCAGATGCCAGTGCCAGTGAGGGGGCAGCACCAAGACATGGCAGCTAGAGACGTAAATATAAGGCACCTTAGGCACACCACGGGTTTATCACTGGTGCTTTTGTGTTGGCCCGAGATGAGGTCTTTATGATTTGGTTTGAATTGGAACACCATTGTCATTTTGTTTCATTAAGTTTCTTTGCCTGTGATATTAAATTCAGTCATGTGACCATGGCTGAGGGTACCTCTTTTCTTCTGCATGTGTATGGTTTCCAAAAATGTTAGGAGTGCTTTGTTGGACATTCAGCTTTATTAACAAGGCCCTTAGTTACTGTTCCTAACCTGGAAGATTTGGCACTTAGGTATTGAGTATGGAGTCTACAGCCCAGGCTTATCCTGGTGATCCATCTGTGGTGTGCCAGCTGAAGGTTCATTGGATTAAAGCCTCCCGGGTGTCCCTGCCTCCCTGGAGTATGCCCGGGTCAGCGTCTACCCCCTCAGCATTTCCCTGTGTGTGCTCATCCTCGGACTCACTGCTGGACTCATCGTGTGCAGCCACTGCGTTGACATCTTCATCGTCCACAGCGTCCCTCCCCTTTGCAATGCCAGATTGTGGAGAGTGCAGCATGCAACCACTATCACTGACACATGATCTGGGGGGTACTGGAGTGCGGACCCTGAGCGGTCCAGGCATCGGAAGCGCATCTTGAGAAGACCGATGGCTCTCTCCACCACAGCCCTTGTGGGGGAGTGGATCCTATTGTACCGCTGCTCAGCTTCTGTTCTTGGATAGCAGAGAGGCGTCATGAGCCACCTTCTGAGGGGATAGCCCTTGTCACCCAGCAGCCATCCATCCAGCCGGGCTGGAGCACTGAAGAGCCCCGGCACCTGGGAATGTCTGAGGATGTAGGCATCATGGGAGCTGCCTGGGTACCTTGCACAGACTTGTAGAATCAGCATCCTGTGGTCACACACTATCTGCACGTTCATGGAGTGGAAGCCCTTCCAGTTGGTGAAGGCACCGGGCTCACCTGCTGGTGCCTTGATGGCCGCATGTGTACAGTCTATAGCACCCTGGACACGGGGGAAGCCAACAATGGCTGCAAAGCCTCTGGCTCACTGTGTCTGGCTTGCCTGGTCCCAACGGTAGTGGATGAAAGTTAATGCACGCCTGCAGAGAGCATCTGTAACCTGCTTGATACAAGTGTGGACAGCTGATTGAGAGACACCGCAAAGATCACCCACCGAGCCCTGGAAGGAGCCAAATGCATAGAAATTGAGGGCAGCTGTGACCTTTAGAGCCACTGGCATGGGGTGTCCACCTATACAGTTAGCGGAGATCTCAGGGCCAATCATCTGACAGATATAGTTGACTGTCTCCCTTGAGAGGTGGAGCCTCCTTCAGCACTGCACCTCAGACATATTGAGGTAGCTGCTTCGCCGCCTGTAAATCCTGGCAGCAGGATAGTGGCGTCTTCTGCAGCCCCTTCCGCCTTGGACAACCTCTTGACCCTGCACCCTTTGTGCCTGCGCCTGTCTCCCAAAGGTGGCTCCTCTGGAGGCTGAATGTGCACTCCTGGCCTCCTCCCCTTCTGGCCCTCCCTTCCTCCTCAGAGAAGGTCCCTCAGCTCCCATTCCCAGGCTATGGGAAGGCTTCCTGAAACCCGCAGGCCCAAAAAAGATTCCTCACTGCAAAGTGCTGACCTGAGGGTTAAGAGTCCAGGCCAAGCAGCTGGGGATACGTTTTGAAGTATTGCGGATCACACAGGCAAGTTTCAGTAACTTTGAATAATCTTTTAAATTTAACTCTTGATAATCTTTTAAATCAGTAACTTTGAAGCATCAGTATTTGACAGAGCACACTAACGACCCCAGTGAGCCCTCTTATCCTGCCCGTGGATGAGGTTTATACAAATGTGTCCTACCCGCCTGCAAATTGGTGTTGACTGGTGAGTCAAGGGCCTTAAATGGCCTGATAATTAATGGTAGGCACGCTGCGGATATTATCGCGTGCCCGCCCAATGAAAAATCGCGATGGCGCGCGGAGATGTCGGGACGCTTGCTCGACATCATCGCAAAACATTTCATGCACAGACATGCAGTGCTCAGCGCCCACACGCCAACAGGAAAATTCTGCCCCTAAACTTCTCACTTTTTGTGCACCTAGTTGTGCCAGGCACACAACAGACTTCTAAAATTGAAGAGGCTTCTCATTAGTGCTTATAAGTACTTAATAGTGCCAATTAAATGCTCAATTTCAAAACAGATAGCTGATATCAGGGAACTTAATAACAAGGATTAAAAAAGATTAGTGGTAAATGAACTGTTACTGCATGTCATGAAGCTATTAATGTATATAATATTATTAGGAAATATTTTTTTCAAATAGAGTTTTAGACTGTGGGTGTGTCTTAATTGGATTAAAGCTAGCTAGTCTGGGTGCTTTGATGTGTACTAGTTTTGAAAAGTAAGAGAGATAGTGTGCATTTGCATTTTTTGAATGGAGCATTCAAGAAGTGGGGTGAAAACTAGCACCTAGCGAGCACAGAACAAGCAATATGTTTATATTACTAATAAAATTGGTACTATGAAAGGGGTTTTATTGTTAAAAGGTAGAGTTCAAAGAGGCTGGTGATACAATGAGAATTTACATTCAGTGGGCGGTGATAGGTATAACTTAATCAGTTTTGTGTGTGTCCAGTCGAGGCAATCTGAGATCAACAGCAGCTGTAATCCTCCAACTGTCTCCACAGGAACCAAAGTGAAGAGAAGCTTATTTTGAACTCGTAAGGTGAAAATGCTTTGCCTGGTGTCTGGTTAAGTCTATGGGTTGTTGTTGCCTTAATTGAGATTAGTTTGGGAACTTGTTGGAAGTTATGATAGTAGTAATTTGTAGCCATGTGTATATATATTTTAACCTGTGTAAATTTATAAAATGTTTCATTTAGTTTAATGTAAAACTTCGAGAACTGGTGGTCTAATTCCTGAATTTAGAGTTGCATCTCAAACATACCACTTAAACTATAGGTTATGACAGTTGTTTAAAATTTCCTTCTGAAATTTTTAAATAACTCCGCTTTACCAACTGCATCAGACATAACAAAGCATGTTTTGAGCTGCCAGCTTTAACTCGGTATCCAGAGGAAAGATCATTGTCATCTTTATCACTTGCTTTTCACTAATTGAAGAACATCTTACACATGTGGTGGCAGTGGTGTGTCACAGTTCACTCAGGGAGTACAGGCACTTTTACATATATGACGTAGCCTGGAGCTATGGATAGTGATGGTACAAGCTCCAACTTTCTTTCCATCACGCGGCTGATCAGGAATCTCCCCCGCTCTTACCGTCTGCCATTGGCGTGTGTTGGATGGATGTTCAGGTTGATACTCAACCTGTTTGTTAAGGCTATGATTGCACCTTCCATGGCCAACAAGTCCTGGTCTGGGGATTAAACCTGGAGCTTCTGGCTTCCGAGGCAGGGACACCACCCACTCTATTGCAGGATCTCCCTCCTTGTATGTGTACAGTACCTTTTTATATTAGGAAGAAAAACACACCAAAGCATTTATAGGAAGGTAACCTGACAAAAATTAATACTGAGTCAAAAAGGAGATATTAGGAGGGGTGACTAAAAATGTGGCCAAAGAAATGAGTTATAAGGAGGGTTTTAAAAGAGTTGGAGGTGAAGGTGTAGGAAGGGAATTCCAGAGTTTAGGCTTTATATGTATCAATTGTTAGAGAAAGGATTTCAAATGCACAACTTGCAGAGTTGGAGGATCTCAGGCAGTTGTTGTGCCGGAGAAGGCTCCTGAGATATGAAGAGGTGAGACCATTATGGGATTTGAATGCAAGGATGAGAAAGTTAAACTACAGATGTTAGGAGATTGGGAGTCAATGTAGGTCAGTAAGCACTAAGGTAATGAATGAGTGGAACTTAGTACTGGATGTCAACAGCAGAACTTTGGATGAATTGTAATTAGTGGATGGAGGAGGATGGGAAGTCAACCAAGGGAATAATGGAATAGTCAAATCTAGTGATGATAAAAACATGGAAGAAAGTTGGCCTGAAGAAGGGACAGAGGTGGGTGATGTGAGTAGGCTGGTCTCATTGAAAAGCATATGGGATTCATAACTCAGTTCATGGTCAAATAGGCAATAGACAGAGCTAAGCAATCCCACTACCGTAGGATCAGATCTAAGCTCTGCAGTCCTGCTGCATCCAGTTGTGAATGGTGGTGGACAATTAAACAATTAACATGAGGAAGAGGCTCCACAAATATCCTCATCCTCAATGATGGGGGAGCCCAGCGCATCAGTGCATAAGACAAGGTTGAAGCATTTTCAGTCATCTTCAAACAGAAGTGCCGAGTGGATGATCCATCTCAGTCTCCACCTGAGATCCCCGGCATCACTGATGCCAGTCATCAGCCAATTCGATTCATTCCATGAGATATCAATAAATGGCTTAAGGCACTGGATACAGCAAGGGCTATGGGCCATGACAATATTCCAGGGGACACATTAAAAGACAGAGCTATATGTACTTGAGATTGAGACAAACTGAAGAACCTACCTTGCTGTGTCCCCTGCCATGGTGAAAAGGAAGTCATATCTTGATGTTACTGAATGATCATGGACCAAACTCTATATTCCTTTTGATTCAGCACATGTGCTTCTGATGTGTGACCTTTCACTTTGCTTAATTAGATTTTGCAAACTGACAGAAATCTTTACACAGATTGTGGCAGGTTTTTTTATTAGACAAGGTTTATGAATGTAATTCCCAAGGCAAAGCATTTGAACAGCAAACAGGAGCTGGGCTAAAAGTAGCCAACCCTTGCTTCCATGTGTTCATGAATGGAACATTTACTGAACTCGACACCTCTTCTACATTACTTCGGAGCTTGCAAATTGGTGAACATTTCAACCTAAATTATTATTACAGCTGTTTTGATGTGTTTTCTTTCTCTCAAAATTTGTGTGCTGTTCTTCCACCAGCAGAAAAGAAAGTCAACTCCAAATGAATGCTGTTGAACACTTAGGTTAGAACCGGAATGTTCGCTTGTACAGGCGCTAATTCAGGGAATAAAACTCATCGGTACATTGGAAACCCTTGGCCATTTCAAACTGCAGCGGGAAACACCAATGGACCAAGGAGGTTGTTCTCAGGAAATTTACATTGAGAAACTTAACACCGAATTTGAGAATTAATACAATGCATTGTCACTCATGTGGAAACATGTACATGTGAAGGGAAAGTGCCAGGCTTGGCAAGTAACATCCAATAAGATTTATTTAACATTTCCACAAGGCATTGCCATCTCTTTGTTTAACTGCGGAGGTGTTCACTGTTGATTGTACTTGCAGAAGATATCTAACCTCCTACTGAGTAACAATTTTTTTTCTCAGGTGAATCAAGAACTGATGAATCACCAAATAAAGCTGCATTGTTAACCTTGAATGAGAACATTATCCTATGTCAATGATCTAAAGTGCATTAGCTCTTTGATGTTACTACAATAGTCACCATTAACTAAAGAGCGAACAAAACCAATTTGCCAAATTTGTGATAAGACTCTAGAAAAGTGGACAGATATCCTGTTGTGATTACAAGGCTGTGGTTTATGTGATTGCTCCATTATTGCTACTTACTCTTCTCTATTAGGTCACACAGGCAGACTGTGATAGCCCAACAGATTTTCACCATAACATTCAGCTCCATTCAGATGTTCAGTGCCTGTTGTCTGGGTGTTACGGAAGCTGTTTTGGTTCCAGAATAATGTTTGTGACGCTTGGGCACATTTCTGATGCAGACTGTGCCAGATGTCATCTTGGGGAGGGCATTAGCGCGGTTACAGCGAGCGGCAGCTGGAAGCATGTAGAGAAACCAGGTCATGGTATCAGTCACTCAGTAACACTGATTGGATACCAAGGCAAGCATTTTGGATCTCAACACTTTCTCTTCGCGTTATGTAACAGGAAGGATCCTTCCCCCCCACCTCCACCATCCCTCAACCAGCGCTATTTAAAAGGATCATCAGCTACCTTTAGGTTGGTCGCTGATTGATTCTTATTGGCTGTTGCTGAGTTTGTAGAAGAGTTTGGTGGTGTGTACAGTGATTTAAAGTTGCAAAGGTCGACAGCGAGCGGTTTGGAAGGTGCTGAAACACTTTGTACTGCCCTCAAGGATTCTGCATAAAACGCTTGCTCCTAGACATGGGTGCAAGTAGTTTGCACCTCCCATTGACTACAACATGATAGAGAGAATGAGCAGAGCAGGAAAAGCTGCAGGAAGATGGAGGAGGATGATGGGGAGAAGGCCTCTCTATGGGAGACCATATCCGCCCAAGGTGTTCAAAGAGCGATTATTCTATCAGAAGCACAGTGAGGAATAGTGTGGCAGATGTCTCCATTTCACTAAGGGTGTACTCACTGAAGTCTGTCACCTGCTGCAGCCTCAGAGCAGGTCAGGGACTGCATTGCAAGTGGTTGTGAAGGCGGCTGTGATCATAAATTTATGTGTCTGGCTCCTTCCAGACTAGAGCACTGTGCTGTCCACTGTTCCCTAAGGGAGCTAACTGGGGCTCTATATTCCAGGAAATTTGAATGCATTTCATTCTCTCTGGCCAGGGGGAAACAGGTGGAGTGAGCACATGGCCTTGTGAGGATTGCTGGGTTTTCATGGCACAGGGTGTCACTGACTGCACACTTTGGGTAGCCACGTATTGATGTTGAGATACAAATGAAAGGATTCCACTCCCTCAAAGTGCGGCTGGTGTATGATCTAAAGTAGTGTGTCATGCAGATCGATGCCCAGTAACCTGGCAGCAGTGGTGGTGGTGCCTTCATTTTGTGGCAGTCTGCCATACCAGCTGTTCTTTAGGCACCATGGCAAAGCAGAAGGATGACAAGAGCTTCCCACATGGCTCATGACTTTGGTGCACATCCCTTGCAGGGTGGGCAAACATGTCCGTGCTGCCCCAAGAAATGCGGTCAAGTAGACCAGGGGGCGCTGAAACAATGCTTCTGTTGCCCCTTGACTGCTCGGGAAGTGGTCTGCAGCAGTCAGCAGAATTCTGATTTGTGGCAGTCTGCTGCTCGCTGCACTCCCTCACCATCATGAGGGCACAACCCTTGCCAACAGCAAGAGAATGATCAACTGAGGAGGAGGCTGACGAGGAAGGGAGGAAGTAACATGAAGGGCTCCTTTCTGTCTGGACCGTCTGTGATTGACTCATCTGATTGTGGTACCTAATTCCCCATTCACCAACATTCCAACACCTTCCCTTCCCTCTGTCACTGACCATCATAGTGTCCTCCTAGCCACAAGGAAAAAAAATAAAAGCCACCATGAGACAAACATCCCAAACCAAATTTATAAATCAAACCATCCAACATTGCATACAAATGTCAACATTCAACCCTGTGCATTCCCTTTGTGCTTGCCTCCCCCCTGCTGTTATCTGCTCAAGTGTACCTGCCCAGTCTACCCAGCAGCTGCAGCATGGTTAGTGGGATGCAGCCGACTTTCACTGGGGGAGGCTGAAGATTGCCTTGCAGGTCAAAATTGTGCATCTCTGACCCTGAAAGGCCAGCTTCAGACTGCACCGTCTCAGCATGGGAGGGAGCAGACTGAGCGGACAGGCTGACAGACAACAGCAGGAGCAGTGCTGGAGCGGCAAGCGGTTGGAGGATGAATGCTGTCGTCCTGAGAGAGGGCAGCAGGTTTGTGCTCCACTGTGATAGTGCCACTCTCCCAGGGTGGCGTCTCCACAACCCAGAAATGAGTCAGGGCTTGCAGGTCAGCTGTGGCTCTTGAATCTTCACCTACAATGGCAGCAATCGAACATTCAAATTAGGAGTGGGAGCGGGCCATTTGGCCCCTCGAGCCTGCTCTGCCATTCGATAAGATCTTGGCTGATCCTGGATGGCAGTGCCTGCATCAGATCTTGTGTGGCAGCAGGATGGGCTTGTATAACTCCAGTCTGAGTTTCCACTGTGTACCTTGTGCAGCTTCTGCTGATGCTGCAGTGGAAGTTTGGAAATCGGCTGTCAGACCCTGCGCCATGGTTGGGCCTGCAGGTGTTCTCATGGGGTTGGCTACCGCTTCCATGTTGGAAGGGTTGGGCCCCAATCTCTGTGCACAAATGGTGCCATGCTCCTCCATGCTTCTCGAGAGTGGCAATAGTTTTTTTCTGGCAGGCCTGCCAATATGCCAAGCTTGTCACTGCCCTACACCCATCAGCCTTCTTCTGTAGCCTGCCCCATCAAATTCCTCATCTGAATCCTCTGTAACAGAATGAGTGTGTTACCCCTTCCCCCCTGCCCTGACTGCAGGCCACTCATGCCCAGTGTCTCACCATGTGCAGATCCTACCTCTACCCTCTAAAATATGAGGAATGGCAGTATCTGAGCTGCTGAATGTGAGTGTGAGAGCGAGTGGCGCTGTTCCTTCTTCATCACTGTCTTCCTGTTCTTCTGCCCTTTGCTGTTGAACCACTGGATGGTAATTCTGGCATACCTGAAAGGAGGAAGGGACAAGATAAAGTTCTGGTGAGGGTAGGGGTGCATATTCACACCATGTGCAACTTTAAGTCAGAAGAGATTGGGTGATGAGGGGGAACTGGGATGTGAGGAGGAAGATTAGGTTTGAGGATATGATGACCTTTGATGGTTTCAGCCACGCTGTTGCCCAAAGGCCTCAATCATGGCTGCACCATCCTCTCCGCTATGGTAACTACATGCAATCATGCCTGTTCCTCCTACAGTGAATGCTGTTTCCTCTGTCTGTACATCCTGCAAGAGAGAGGGGATTGTGTCAGTGAGTGCTGTGCAATCTATTTGGGTGATGGCTGCCAAGGTTGAAAAGTTGGCAGTGTGCACAAGCTGTGAGATGTGAGTGTGGGGCTTACAGCAGACCCAGTTGTGTGAGCATGAGGTGAAGATATGGATGTTCAGCACGAGTTGTGATTAATGGCGATTGAGGTTATTGAAAGTCAAGTGATGGGGCTGTGGTGAATTGAGCAGTGTATGAGGTTAGTGCAAAAGCAAAATACCGCAGATGCCGGAAATCTGAAATCAAAAACAAAAAATGCCAGAAATACTCAGCAGGTCAGGCAGCATCTGTAGAAAAAGAATTAATGTTGCAGGTTGATGACCTTGGTTCATTTCATAGGATTTGCCGTCTGAAGATGTATTCACTGACCTTGATTACTCAGGTGAGATCATTGAGCTTCTTGTGGCATTGCATCCAGGGGTGAAATCATCTCAGAGTTACACTAAGTGCTGCAGTGGGTGTGAAAAATAATGTTTTAACTGCCAACGCAATGGCAGGTTTTCTTGCTATATCATCCCCTTGTAACCTCATTAGTTGTGCAGCCACAGGAAACATGCTTCTGAATCGCTCGCCATGCCGCTACCTCACTGTTTCCTCACACTGGGTGCCATATCTAAACTGCAGCCACGCACACAGTTCTCAATGCTTGCAGCCCAGGACTGCTCCAGTGAAGACATTGCAGCCCAGGACTGCTCCAGTGAAGACATTGCAGCTTAGGACTGCTCCAGTGAAGACATTGCAGCCCAGGACTGCTCCAGTGAAGACATTGCAGCCCAGGACTGCTCCAGTGAAGACATTGCAGCCCAGGACTGCTCCAGTGAAGACATTGCAGCCCAGGACTGCTCCCGTGAAGACATTGCAGCCCAGGACTGCTCCCGTGAAGACACTGCAGCCCAGGACTGCTCCCGTGAAGACATTGCAGCCCAGGCCTGCTCCCGTGAAGACATTGCAGCCCAGGCCTGCTCCCGTGAAGACATTGCAGCCCAGGACTGCTCCAGTGAAGACATTGCAGCTTAGGACTGCTCCAGTGAAGACATTGCAGCCCAGGACTGCTCCAGTGAAGACATTGCAGCCCAGGACTGCTCCAGTGAAGACATTGCAGCCCAGGACTGCTCCAGTGAAGACATTGCAGCCCAGGACTGCTCCCGTGAAGACATTGCAGCCCAGGACTGCTCCCGTGAAGACACTGCAGCCCAGGACTGCTCCCGTGAAGACATTGCAGCCCAGGACTGCTCCCGTGAAGACATTGCAGCCCAGGCCTGCTCCCGTGAAGACATTGCAGCCCAGGACTGCTCCAGTGAAGACATTGCAGCCCAGGACTGCTCCCGTGAAGACATTGCAGCCCAGGACTGCTCCCGTGAAGACACTGCAGCCCAGGACTGCTCCCGTGAAGACATTGCAGCCCAGGACTGCTCCCGTGAAGACACTGCAGCCCAGGCCTGCTCCCGTGAAGACATTGCAGCCCAGGCCTGCTCCCGTGAAGACATTGCAGCCCAGGCCTGCTCCCGTGAAGACATTGCAGCCCAGGACTGCTCCAGTGAAGACATTGCAGCCCAGGACTGCTCCCGTGAAGACATTGCAGCCCAGGACTGCTCCCGTGAAGACACTGCAGCCCAGGACTGCTCCCGTGAAGACATTGCAGCCCAGGCCTGCTCCCGTGAAGACATTGCAGCCCAGGCCTGCTCCCGTGAAGACATTGCAGCCCAGGACTGCTCCAGTGAAGACATTGCAGCCCAGGACTGCTCCCGTGAAGACATTGCAGCCCAGGACTGCTCCCATGAATACATTGCAGCCCAGGACTGCTCGAGTGAAGACATTGCAGCCCAGGACTGCTCCTGCAGCCCAGGACTGCTCCAGTGAAGATATTGCAGCCCAGGACTGCTCCAGTGAAGACATTGCAGCCCAGGATTGCTCCCGTGAATACATTGCAGCCCAGGACTGCTCCAGTGAAGACATTGCAGCCCAGGACTGCTCCAGCAAAGACATTGCAGCCCAGGACTGCTCCAGTGAAGACATGGCCCTGAAACCCAAGCAGATTTCAGTGGCCCATCACTGGAGTGCCTTTCGGAGGCCCCACTGTGATGTCCTCCATCCCCGCTCTGGCTGCAGGAGGTCCAGTGGTGGTCAGTGCCAACGCTGCACAGAGGAGGCTGGCCATCCAGTGCAGAAAGAGGATGAATGATCTCATCTGTGTTGCCAGGTTAAGGCAGCCATCTCGTCACTCTAAACTCACACACTCACAAACACATCACACACTCACTAGCATCTCACTCACTGCCAGCTCAAGGGACATCACCACTCACTCTCTCACATACACCCTCACACCTTCATCTGGCCTCATCTGCTCTGGAGACTGCTTCCTCAGCCCTCACCATCTTGAGGTCACTTGCACAGATCAACTTGCGCCCTCACACACACACCCTGGGATACCCTCCTTCCCCAGTTCAGCCCTTGCCCTGCAGCCTCTTCCTTTGCCTGATGCCACTTATCCCCTTGGCCAAGCAAGCCCTAGCCCTGCAGCCGTTGAAAAGCCACCCCCGCCTTATGACTGTTCTGGTCGGTAAAAACCTGCTCGTGAACCCGCCTAAAAGTGATGTGGTACTGCCTGTGAAGCCTGGCGCTGATGACAGCTAGTGCTGCTCAAAGCAAGGGAGGCAAACGAACCTCAAAGTCCCGAGCGCAGTGCAGCTCGCCATGCACATCGCTTACATGCAGTTGTGAAACACGTTGGCGTGCAATCATAACGATGTGCCCGGATAATCCAGCTTGGGAGGATGATTCCGGCGAGCAGGACTTATAATGAGATGCTAAAGTATTGAAATTAGGTCCCCGATGTGCAGCAGCAGGAAACACGGCCCTGCCATTGATGGGTAGAGCGGACGATTGTAAACTGGTTTCACGGCATAAGACTGATTTTTCGGCCTTCTTGTCATATTGTTCACTCCCGCCCACCAAGGGGAGTATAAAATTCTGTCCCAGGTTCTCAGGGCCGGACAGCAGGCGTTTACCAGCATGTTTGAGTGCTGTTGATAGAGGACATCCTTCCTTTTCTTCATCTCCTACAACAAGACATTCAGTGCAGTGTTTGAGAACCTTGAAGCATGCGATCTCTCCTATTACATGCACACCAACATACACATTAGGAGCAGGAGTAGGCCGCTCAGCCCCTCGAGCCTGCTCCGCCATTCAATAAGATCATGGCTGATCTGACTGTAACCTTAACCCCAGATTCCTGCCTATCCCCAATGACCTTTCACCCCTTTGTTAATCAAGAATCTATCTAGCTCTGCCTTAAAAATATTGAAAGACTCTGCTTCCACTGACTTTTGAGGAAGAGAGTTCCAAAGACTCACAATCCTCTGAGAGAAATATTTCTCCTTATCTCTGTCTTAAATGGGCGACCCCTTATTTTTAAACAGCAACCCCAAGTTCTAGATTCTCCCACAAGAGGAAACATCCTCTCCACATCCACCCTGTCAAGACCCCTCAGGATCTTAAAGGTTTCAATCAAGTTGCCTCTTACTCTTCTAAACTCCAGTGGATACCAGCCTAACCTGTCCCACCTTTTCTTATAAGACAACCTGCCTATTCCTGTTATTAGTCTAGTAAAGCTTCTCTGAACTGCTTCTAACGCATTTACATCTTTCCTTAAATAAGGAGACCAGTATCTTAATTGCAATTCTTGTAGGTCAAACTCTCTTTGCCAGCCACATCCAGTGACTGCTGCAGCCAGAATGTACCCCATGTCCCGCTTTAAGAGATACAGGCTGGCTTTAAGGAATGCAGGCTTTGCAGAAACTTCTCCCCCTCCTCCATCCCCGCCGAGATGTGCAGCTGCTCAACAGTGTGTTTAGCGCTGGGCTGCATATTGCTATCATTCAAATGACCAGCCTCCCCACAACGGAAGGAGTGGGCGTGGGTTATTCCTGCATCATGATCCTTGTACCCATGTTTGGAGCCTATCAAATGTCATCCAATGGTAAAGGCTGAGTTGTTCAAATCCCAGAGGGAACCTTGAAACAACTACCACAGCTTATTTGCAGTTTGTATAAATTTTGAGATGCGTGCCTTGAATTCAGTAGTAATAAGACCACCAAGTCTTAAAGATTTTTACAAAACTAGATTAAACATTTATTGATGAGAGAAATGATCTTAAGCACATACATACGTCTACAACTTACTGCTATAATAACTTTTAAATTCCCTACTTAACTTGACTTCCAGTTTCACTTTCGTTAAGGCAACAGTAAGACACGTAGATTTTAAAATATCCAGGCAGAGAACACGATACCCTGAACAGTCCAGTTCAAAGTGACTTTGCTTAACTTCAGTTCTTTGTAGACAGCAACTTGAGACATAGGTGCTGAAGGCTTTTCACACTTGTTAGATCTTAAAATGTCTCCCCTCATACACAACCTTCACTCCTTTATACATATCTTCCCCTTTGAATGCAAATTCCATTGTTTCACTATGTCTTTGGACGTTACCTTTCTAATAATGAAAATCTCTCATTGTACTAATTTTACCAGTAATCTTTGGGAAAAATAAACACATTGTTTCTGAATTTCACCTGGCTAGATGACATATTTCACTCCCTCTTTTGAAAACAATCTAGTTTGGTTTATTTAAAAATGCAAATGTTCCCTTGGCGCTTATGTTTCCCTACTTAACACTTCAAACCTAGCTCATCTTCTACCATCTCAAAACCTTCGGACCAGCTGCCTTTAATCCAATTAAGTCACACACGCACACCACTATTTTACAATTAATTCCAGTAACATTATGAGAATTATTATATCTTCCTCACAATGTCATAAAAGCCTCCTCCAGGAATTGGAAGGCTGGTGGTGAACTCGTTTTTATTTTGCTAGCAGATTACATCAACCGGCCAGAATTAATATAAGTTCTCAAGGTGCCAGATAAAACCCAGAATGCTATGTGACAGCTCCTTCGTGCTGCCCATCATGTCAGTAAAGATTTCGGAAATCTGTGAGCGTTCTAATGAAGATGAAATTTGATGGTTTTTAAATACAGGTCCTTTGTAAGTTCTAACAGGCCAGAGAAACATGTTGTGTGTGATTTGGCAGGGCGTCCCACATAAGCAATGTCTAAGTACAATATTATGTTAAAGAACTTTGTATATAATGCTGTCAGTGACAGTGAAACTATTTATTTATGGAGTGCCCACCTCAAGTGATGATGATCTGATGTAATTTTCCCCCCTTTTCTGTACAATATGGGTTCTGTATTCCTAAACACTCTGAAATACTTACCTTAATGCAACGACAATCTGAAGACATTACTGTTCATTTTAAGTGCCACTTTATGTAAAATCTTCCCCTGCACTCCCCCCCCCCACCTTATTTTGACCTTGATTACATGATTGAGAAGGTTGATTTGTGACATTTCCTGAGCCACACAAATGGTGCTCACCCAAACTAGCACAAAAAAAGACCTCACTCAACGTTTCAATCTCAGGTGAGTTTGAAAACACCTAACGTAGGGAAGAGTGGGTCTCATCCTTCATCCCAGCACCATAATTTGTATTGATTTGGCACACACAGGATACCAGGCCTGGAGAAATCTGTGGTCTAGGCTGACCTATCTTTTCAGCTGATTGTGAAACAAGAAGACTGACAAGGGAAGTAAAAAGGCGAATTGATAATAGAAATAACAGTACGTGCTGAGAATATAAAGCACTAAGGTGTCGGCTGTGGTTCACCCTTTGTCAGGAAGCTGTATGGCTCCACTCGAGACCTCAGCACATAATCTAGGCTACTTCAGTGCAGCACTGAGGAAGTGCTGCACTGTCAGAGATTCCGTGCTGTGTGCAAGATGCATTTTCTACATACTGTGGCCACACTTTAAATGCGCATCTTAGGCTGTCGAATGTTTTGGGGGCATTCTGACATTGTAAGAAAATGCCAAATAAATGGGAAGCTTTTTTCCCTTTATTATTTATCTCAGTAAATGTACTCTGACAATACTAAAAAAAATACATAAGGAAGTGATTTAGCCATATGGGAGTTAGAAATTAAGTTTGACATCTAATAGCATTGAAGAAGATACTTTGCAATTTAGTTTGTATCTTTTTCCACCCTTCTCAGAACTAGTCTATACCTCTTATTACTCAATGAAATGGTAAAATGTTTATAGTCCAAACCACAAATCCATATTGAATAGGACCACTTGTTTCCACCAGCAGGAGATACTTGCTGGAGAGTGTTGCTTGTTCCATTGGATCAACATCCATTACACTAGTTCGGGGTAATCAGCCAAAATGAAATGGCAGCGTCCACTGCAACTCAGAGGAAGGTCCTAGGGTTTATCCATTGTAGAATATTGGAACATAGAAGCATATGAGCAGGAGTAGGCCATTCAGCCCCTCTAGCCTGCTCCACCATTTAAATAGAACATGGCTGATCATCTACCTCAATGTCATCTTCCCACACTATCCATCTCTTGATGTCATTGGCATCTAGAAATCTATCAAGCTCTGCTTTGAACACGTTTAATGACTCAGCCAGCACAGCCCTCTGGAGTAGACAATTCCAAAGATTCACCACCCTCTGATTGAAGGAATTTCTCCTCATCTCAGTCCTAAATGGCCTATCCCTTATTCTGAGACTGTGCCCCCTGGTTCTAGAACCCCCAAACAGGGGAAACTTACTTCCTGCACCTACCCTGTCGAGACCTGTAAAAATTTTGTACATTTCAATGAGATCACCTCTCATTCTACCGAATTCCAAAGAATACAAGCCCAGTTTCCTCAATCGTTCCTCATAAGACAAACCCCCCCTCCCAGGGATCAGTCTGGTGAATCTTTGTTGCATTCCCCCTATGGCCAGTATATCCTTCCTTAGGTAAGGAGACCAAAACTGCACACAATACTCCAGGTGTGGTCTCACCAAGGCTCTGTACAAATGCAGCAAGATATCTTTACTCCTGTACTCAAATCCTCTTGCAATAAAGGCAAACATACCCTTTGCCTTCCAAATTGCTTGTTGCGCCTGCATGTTAGCTTTCAGAGACTTATAAACAAGGACTCCCAGGTCTCTCTGGACATCAACGCTTCCCAATCTCTCCTCATCTAAGAAATAAAAAGGAAAGGAAAAATACAACATTCTGTTTGCTGGATCCATATTTAAGTTAATGTGATTTGAGTGTTAAATGCTGTGTTAGTTACACAACAGTGTAAAAGATCTCTATTTTTACAGTGGTGCTTCAGAGGACTTGATATTCTTATTTGGTAAAAGTTGCTATCCCTCACTCAATAACCTGGGCAAAGGAATTGAAGATGATGGTAATGTGAATTGAGGCAAACATCCTTGATCTCTGCAGTTTGACAAACATAAGAAAAATTTTGACACAATGCGTTCATTAACGATGGTCTAAGGAACATGTATTTTTATTTTCTGTTGCACTGTGGATTAAAATTACAATGGCTGCAGTTTGAAAGGCATGTCCACTGGAACAGGATGAGAGATGCATATAATTTTGCAGTCCTAGAACAGAGTGTGCCATGAAAGACAGGATGGTGCCAGAAAGGAGTCCTGGACCAAGGGAGCTGCCTGGCAACAACATTTTAATTGGCTCCTGACTAGGTGACCAGGTTTTGTGTGAGAGTAGTGCAGCAGAATAGCTCCTAGCCTGAAAGGAACAAAACCTAAAACCTCTTTCTCCTGTGTGTGGAAGATTCCAGTAATTCCACAATGATAGCTAGCTAGCTTTTTCTCCTCATATCCCTATAACCTGGTCTCACTCTCAAAACCCCTGTCAAGAAGCAAAAGGGGAAAATCACTGTTAAAGACATTGAAAGGCAAGTCCTCAACCAATGAACTAAATACTGAAAGTGCTGGAAGACTACCTCATGTCATCAACAAGGACTGAAAGAGATTTGGAAGTCATCGATCAAAATCAACCCATCAAACCCTGTGCTCCGTAATTTTATTTTATCCCACCCTTAAAATCCATGTTTTTGTGTATCTTATGTGTCTTGCATGTGTGCATATAGGGATTTAAGAAGGGGGTAGAGTTTAGGTGGTAGTGTTAGAGATTAGCAGTTCATATTTCTTCCTTTTGTCACTGGTTAATGACAGTTTGTTCAATAAACAGTTATTTACTTATTACGTTTGCAAATCTGGTGTTCGTATTCCGTTAATCTAAATTTAAAAATTAGATAGAATTGGGGCAATCTGGTGGTTTGATCAAGCTTTTTCACATTTGTCATGGCTCGGGGAGCAGTGGAGCTGGATATTACAGTGCACTATCTCCAGTGAGTCGTGACAATGGTGCCAAATAAACAAAACCCAGATGACATTTTTCAGTTGATACTGGGACCTATTTTAATGAATCCTGCACCAACCTTCAGCTCATTGGAACTATCCTCACCAGCATGAGGATGCAATGTAGAATTCTTCCTGAAAAGTTAATGATGGTTGGGGTAGAAGTTGCTGTTTGCAATCATTGATGTTCAAATGGCCTTCTCCATTTTGGGTGACAAGCTACACCTATTTCCCACATAAAATGTCACCAAAAGACTTCTTCTGTCCACAAAATATGGAGAATGAAGCACATTTCCCTACACTTTATGCAAATATTTCCAATTTAGTTCTTGAGTGTTAAGGGAATCCTTCCTAACTGACAATCCCCCTGTGCCTATTACTGATCTAATGCCTAGAGGATGTACAGTTAGATTTCCTCTTTCCCTTTGACCCAGCTTCCAGTGAATAGAACTGTTTCACATGCTGGTTGTGAGGCTTATCTTATCTTGAGTAACTGTGGTCTGACTCAGGTAGTTACTTCAAACTGATTTGTTAACACTGGATACAAGATAGGTTACAGAGTCTCTCAGGAGTACAGCCTTTTCCATCTGCTCTACAAACTCTTTAGTACATGACTGTTGATGTCATGGTTACATCATGACCTACATCACCAACTCATTACTATAAATATTCGATTAACCCATTGTACTACACGGACAACATTTTGATATGGCTTTTAGCAGAGAATTGAGTATAAGCATTGGCTGAACTAAACTGAAAAGCTTTAAATGTTTTAACTTTTAACAATTCATAAAGAGCCAAATGTTGGTTTAATACATCTTTTCAGAGATGCCCATCCCTTAAAGTCAAGGACAAAATGCACGGGGACCTGTTTTATGTATCACATTCACTTATGTCCAAGCACACAAAATGCCAAGTGCGGTGTCTGCCTCGTTTTTAAAAAAAAATCTTTTCTGGGATGTGGGCATCACTGGCAAGGCCAACATTCGTTGCCCATCCCTTAATTGCCCTTGAGAAGATGGTGGTGAGCTGCCTTCTTGAACACTGCTGCCCATATGGTGTTGATTGGAAGGGTGTTCCAGGATTTTGATCCGGAGACTGTGAAGGAACAGCGATATATTTCCAAGTAAGTGGCTTGGAGGGGAACTTGGAGGTGGTGTTCCCATGCATCTGCTGCCCTTGTCCTTATTGGTGGTAGAGGTCGTGAGTTTGGAAAGTGCTGTTGGAGAAGCCTTGGTGAGTTGCTGCAATGCATCTTGGAGATGGTACACGCTGTTGCCACCATGCTTTGGTGGTGGAGGGAATGAATGGCTAAGGTGGTGGATGGGGTGCCAATCACACGGGCTGCTTTGTCCTGGATAGTTTCGAGCTTCTTGAATGTTTTTGGAGCTGCACTTATCCAGGCAAATGGAGAGTATTCCATCACACTCCGGACTTGTGCCTTGTAGATGGTCGGCAGGCTTTGGGGAGTTACTCACCTCAGAATTCCCAGCCTCTGACGCTGTTAAAGGAGACCCAGCAACAAAAGCAGGGGCTTAGAGACTACTGTGTTGTTTCATTCCGTGCTTCAGCATAGAATTCCCTTTCATGCTTTTCAAATTTATCTTCCAGTCCCATCTTCTGCCTTCAGACAATGCCAATATATTGAAAAAATCATTTCCTGACATGCAGAGTTAGAGTCGAAGATGCTATGCGTTCCACAGTACTTGTGCCAATGGCTCTAAATTAATTATTTGATTTAACAATATTGTGATCTTCTTTCCCAAATTTAACATGATAAAGCATTTCCATGCCTGAGCCTGCGTTTGGTTCCAAGTTCTCTGCATCCTTTATATTCCCCAGATGTTTGGCCAAAGGTTTGCATAATCCCTGTCTCCCGAGGGAATTGCTTTTATGATTTCTGATGCATATTTGACTCCATATGGTATTTATCTTTGAACCGGTTGGTGCATGTTTCCAGATCACACTTGTGAGCGTTGATTAAATGCCACTGAAGTGGGTTTTGGCTGCCTCTTTTGCAGACACTGGGGAAACAACATTTTTCTGAATGAACAGGCAAATTAAGAGAAGTCAATAATTATCTTAAAGGTGAACCCCTCATGGACTTGCATTCTGCATTTCAAATGAATGCTAGCAGTCTATTTTTTCCACTTTAACTGTACTAAATAGGGATGGCGATCGATATATCCCCACGACAATTATACCTGCTAAAAGAAGGTCAAGCCAGAGATTGAACCCTCATGTAACTTTATTGAAACTTCCCTTAGGAACACAAGGAAACCAGGTGGTCGAGTTGCCAATGACCGATGGTCAAGAGCAAAACAAACACACGTGTAGATTTTATCCACTAATTGGGGGGATTGGTTTTTTAGACATTTATAAAACCTGTTCAATTTTCATTCCAGGGTTTCCCACAAACACAAACAATCCATTCCACCAGAGTGTGGCAAAGGTGAAAACCTATCCCTAAGTTGCTGAAGGAAAGTCTGGCCACAGAATGAACGTTTTGATTAAAGACTGATTTCTTTTTCCACTACAGAATGACTTTTTGACCACCGGGTGGGTTTTATTGACCAATGAGTGACTTGCTTTGGCCAGGGAGCTTTTTTTCTGAACAAAGAATAATTTTGTTTTCTTTTATTTTTATTACTGGCCACGCATTGCAGGAATGTGTTAGGAATATGGAGAAAAGCAAATTAGTCAGAACACAATAAATTTTTAGACTTCACACAGGGAGCCTAAAATTTTTCATAATCCAGACGTCTGGACTAACACTGCAGAGACAAGGGGCAGAATTTTATGGGACCCCACCCGCTGGGTTGCAGTCGGAGAGGTGTGGGAGGGGGGGTGTCTGTAAAACTCCCTGCGTGGCCTTTCTGCCGTCTATCCACCAGTCACTGACCTGACTGAAATTTTATGGGTGTTGGGGCAGAGAGGCCTGCTCACCCTCATCCCAACTGGGGCCCTTAAGTGGCCAATTCCTGGCTATTTGAGGGCCATATCCAGCCCGACCACAATCGTGAGGCTGGCAGGAAGTGGTCAGTGACGGGTTGGGGAGAGGCATTTCCATCAGGTTACCCTGCTCAGGCCTTGGGTAGTCTGCCCCCCTACCCACACCCGGCGCTCCCACATCCCTGACCTTTCCAACCCCACCGCCCACCCCTGCAGCCTCCCCCACTAGTTCCCACAGTGCCCACTCCCCACCCCCACTCTTACCTGGTCCTAGGGCTTCCGGCAATTAGAACCTGGGGCCGTATGTGGTCTCAACGGTGGCCACCGTTCCTGGTGGCGTTGCAGGGACTATCGACCAACGGGGTTGGTCGGCAGCTCTCTGAGATGGGGCAGGGTTTTCTCCAGAGTAAGGGGCAGGTGTCCCATCTCCAGCCAACTCCGCTGGTTTTTAAATGGCTCTGGGGCACAGGCATTGGCGGGGCAGGAAACACAGCTGCCCAAAAAATCCTGCCCATGCCTTCAAATCCCCCCATGGCACCAGGGGTAATTTAGATGTAATGAAAGAATCTGAAGTAAAGTGCTAGTCTCATTGCTGATGATCACAAAACTGCTGGATTGTCGTAAAGACCCATCTGGCTCACTGACATCCTTCAGGGGGGAAGAAATCTACCCTCCTTACCCAGTCTGGCCTACACCTGATTCCAGATACATAGCAATGTGGCTGACCCTCGGAAATGACCTAGCAAGCCACTCAGTTGTTACGTGCCGCTACAGAAAGAAAGGACATGTGGGTGCACCTACATGGACAGCAAGGCGGCTCACCACCACCTTCTCAAGGGCTTGGCCTTGTGAGGTCACAGCTTTGCACCCACCTCATCGCTACTCTTAGCTGTACCTCAAATTCTCTCGTCTGTTCAACTTTGTGGACTTTGGCCCTTTGTTAAGGAATCTCAACGTAAATAACGCGGAATGTTTTAATTAAATTGTGATATTCCAAATAAAAGGAACGATTCCAGAATGCAATAGTGTGCGATTCTCACGTGTTTGTGCAGGTGATTAAATCTCGAAAGTCTCTGCCCCAGGACTTTCAAAAAGAAAGTTTCTCACTTTCTCATGCATACGTGAGAAAGAAGAAAAATTGCAGGGGTCTTGGGGAGAGAGCAGCAGAGTGGGATTAATCGGATAGCTCTTTCAGAGAGCCAGCACAGACCCAAAGGGAGGAATGGCTTCTTCCTGTGCTGTCAGCTTCTATGACTGGAGTAAACTTTTTTTTTCCCCTTTATTCTTTCATCACCGGCTAAGCCAACATTGTTGCCCATCCCTAATTGCCCTTGAACTGAACACTGCAGAGGGTAGTTAAGAGTCAACCACTGCTACATGGCTCACATGTAGACCTGGTAAAGATGGCAGATTTTCTTCCCTTAAGGGGACATTAGTGAACCAGATGATCTTTACAACTATCATTGATAGTTTCATGGTCACCATAACTGAGGCTAGGTTTCAATTCCAGGTTTTTATTATTTAAATTCCACCTGCCATGGCAGGATTTGAACCAATGGCCCCAGAGCATAAGCCTGGTGTTGCTGGATTACTAGTCCAGTGACAATACCACTATGCCACAAACCTCCCACTAAGTGTTATGTAGCCTGCTTGGCAATGTGGAAAGCAGTCATGAGATCCGCTGAAGACTTCAGCCTCAAATCATGGTAATTTTAATCTGAAACTGCCATGATGCAGTCAATCTATTTTACACCCTGCAGTGCAGAGCTACTTTGGCTTTACAGGCACCATGAATCAAAGGCAAAAGAACAAAATGTGACTGGAATTTATAAAGAAATCTATGAACTGACATATGAAGTTGGACCACACAGCCTCAGCTACAATAATAAATAATCACAATTGGATATTCCAGTGCTGCCCTTCACCCTACAAGGAATTCCTATCCGGACATCAATATATTCAGAGATAAGAACAAAAAAACTGCGGATGCTGGAAATCCAAAACAAAAACAGAATTACCTGGAAAAACTCAGCAGGTCTGGCAGCATCGGCGGAGAAGAAAAGAGTTGACGTTTCGAGTCCTCATGACCCTTCGACAGAACTTGCGTTCGAGTCCAAGAAAGAGTTGAAATATAAGCTGGTTTAAGGTGTGTCTGTGGGGGGCAGAGAGATATCAATATAATTTTTGTTATCAATATATTCAGTCTTACTGTAGAGGGGAAAATGTAGCGATTAAAATTAAAGCCTAGAGATACAGATGATCCTTCTTCTTGAGTTCTCTGCTCAGAGGCAGATCGACCAACAGCACTGCAATCTCCACCAGAGATAGGTCAAGGAGGCAGAACCCAAATTTACTTCAGTCAGAACAAGGATGGAACCCCATGCTGAGCCACACTGGCCTTCCAGCCAACTGAGTCAAGCACATCCCCGCGAACACTCCCAAGGAGTCCAGGTTGCTGTGGCAACATACACGGTTACATGCATGTTGTGGCCTGGAGCTATGGATAGTGGTAGTTGAGGCTCCAATGTTCATTCCTTCACGGAGCTGACCAGGAATCTCTCCCACTCTTACCGTCTGCCATTGGCGTGTGTTGGATGGACTTTCAGGTTGATACACAACCTGTTTGGTTAGGCTATGATCGCACATACCATGGCCAACAAGTCCTGGCCTG